>NC_046640.1:19600716-19900716 GCF_900324485.2 Mastacembelus armatus
GTGGCATACAGTACCACTATAACCCTTACCCATGCATTTCACTCTTTAATATACCAAAAATAATCATAATCAAAAGACAGACTGAACACAAATGTGACTCAATTACTTGGTTGGATTGACTTTTCTATGGGGTGTTCCTATTTATGTTAGTTTTTGATTAGATCATTATAACATGTGCCAGCTACTCAGTGTCGCTCAAGCATCCACCTAATTGCTGTACCTGAACAGCAGGTTTTGTAGAATAGGAAAAAAAAGTTTCACAGAGCAGCTAAAGGCTCCTTTAGTTACGTCAGCATCCGCTTCGTGTCTGAGATGCTGCTGGGTTTCAGGGAACACCCAGGATCTGTAGTTCTGCAGTGCTCCTGCTAGGCAGTCTCAAATGGTATCAGTTGTCATCTTATGTTTTGTAAGGTGTATATATATATGTGTGTGTGTGTGTGTGTGTGTGTGTGTGTGTGTGTGTGTGTGTGTGTGTGTTGTAGAGTAGATTATGCGACCCAGCGATCAGTATTTTTTTTTATCGAACACTTGCAGCATGTTTTTGTGTGTGTTTTATGAGATAATGTGTTTGATCCACAGTCTTTCTGGCAATGTTGTACATGTTTGTGTGTGTGTTTCTTGTATGTCTGCATCTCGTTTGTGTGTGAGAGAGATTGTGGGTGCCACTGCGTTCGTTGCGCTGCTCTGTGCCGCTGTGCTCAGAATGCTGATGTGTCACGCTGCAGTACTGCCCCACTTATCCAGCTAACCACTCTTCCCTCCCTCCTTCCACTGCTCTCTCCTCTGCTCTCTTCCTTTTCCTATCAGCCCATCTTTTCCTTCTTATCCCTCACTCAGTACATTTCTGCCTTATCTCTTTCCTCTCACTTTCATCTCTTTCTCCCTTGTTCTTTCACACTCTCCCTTTAACCATGCAGTCACACCACCTTGTTTATACCTTTCATCTAACTGTCCTGGTCTTTTTTCCCTATGGTTTTAATATTGTAGTTGTTTTGATTCTGTTCACATGTTCTTAAGTGTGTGTGTGTGTGTGTGTGTGTGTGTGTGTGTGTGTGTGTGTGT
The DNA here is from genome assembly GCF_900324485.2 of Mastacembelus armatus. Classification (NCBI taxonomy): domain Eukaryota; kingdom Metazoa; phylum Chordata; class Actinopteri; order Synbranchiformes; family Mastacembelidae; genus Mastacembelus; species Mastacembelus armatus. Next base: position 19,601,779 of record NC_046640.1, read on the forward strand.
GTGTGTGTGTGTGTGTGTGTGTGTGTGTGTGTGTGTGTGTGCGCGCGCGCGTGTGCGTGTGCGTGTGCGTGCTAGGGTGCTATTATCTGTTTAGAGACGTTGATGTTGCAGCACTCCAACCCTCAACCAACCGCTCTCTGTCTTCCTCTCTCTCTCTCTCTTTCTCTCTCTCTCTCTCTCTCTCTCTCTCTCACACACACACACACACATTTAATGCACGCACAAAACAGCAATGTTCTTATCAACCAATCACATCGACCCCATCCGCTCACATCAGCTAGCTCTGAGAAGAGCTACAGCCTGTGACAGCCACAGCCCCCGGCAACCCACATATGTCCATGCCAGAAAGCGGAGGCTAGCACTGCAAAGCTGTCTCTGTGTTGGCAGCATCTGTCCCTCTGCCGTGTACTGTCTGCTCCCTGATAATGAAATCTGACCACAGTATCTCATGATGTAAATACTGAAAAATAACACACTAATGAAGATTTTGCCCTACAATGCCATTTGTGTTGAAATATTGTCAGTGAACATCTGCCTGTGGCCACATGGAGCTCTGGCAATGTGATAATGAATTTATTAGATAGAATAATCAGCCCTGATTGACTAGAATCATATACTGTGTGATATCCTCAGCATTGCAGACAGTGCACCAGTCAGACTAGTGAGGATCTCAAAGGCTCAACAAGACATGAATAAGATTGTTACAGTACAAGCCATGCGTAACACATACAGCCAAGATTAAGATCTCGGACTACTTCAGTAGGCATTTTACACATGGTTACTGAAATTTGGCTTTTCACATGGATTTTCATAGATCAGTGCTTCTAAACCCCCTTTAGCGGGGTTTTTCATTCCAGCCATTTTTTAGGATGTATTGGTTTCTGACAGGTGAATAAGCACTACTGAAATCTGTAGCATATAGAAAGCCAAAGCCTAAACAACTAAATCATGAACAGAACTGGTGAAATTAGGCACTTGGTGGTTTTGATTAAATGAGAACATCTTCCCTTTAGACACATCTCATCTTTAAGGTGCATTTGCATTTCTTAATGAGCCACTGTGCTGTGCAGCAGTTTGGACTCAATGTCTTGCTCAAGGGCTCTCTAGCTGGCAGATACAGCTCCCGCTGCTCCAAAGTATGCAGTGGATAGCTAGAGCTATAGGGATCTGGCTAGCAGCCTTCTTCTTATTAAATTATTGCCCACACACGGGGATCAGCATGATAAGGGCAATTAATCTATACAGAGCTTCTATCTTGGCTTCTTTATTGCATGTTTTCATGTTTTCATGCAGCAGCCTTTTTTGACAGACATTAGAGGATCTGAAATATATTTTATTATGAGGTTAAATGCTACAGAAGATCAGCGAATACTTTGTGGGAAGAATCCATCTGTTCACTTGTTTTCTGTTAGGGACCTTACAGTGAAAGTAGTAGAAAGTAGCCTTCCTCACAGCCTTGTCCTCCAGCTCCTCCAGGGGATCTTAAGGTGTTTCCAAGCCAGATGGGATATGTTATCCCTGTGTTCTAGGTCTGCCCTGAGGTTGCTTTCCAGTTGGATGTGCCCTTAATACATCCGCAGGGAGGTGACTTGATAGGGTGCTGCTCCTGTTCTTAGTGAATCTCACACAAATTCACTAGTTTCACAGCAGCAGAATTTTTTTTTAATCTCATTTGGGAGGTCTCTGCCATCATGGCTGAGAGTAAGAAAACTGTACTCATGGTCCAGACAACATTTTTCTACTCAGGTATTTTAGATGGGACTGACTTCTGTCTTTCTGAGATCATCCTTTGTGAAATCAGCACACATCTATCAGACTCACCTGCTCACATTCTGTGGAGCACAGATTGCTTTTTTATCTACCTGACAAAACGACCCAAGAAGATGCGATGTGTCTGTGTGAATAAGATATTTATCGCAAAACAAAGGAAATTGTGTTTGATTTAAGGCACCATCACTGTGACAATGTTCCAAGGTTGCATTACTGGGGATCTAAATCGCCAAGTGTGTTTTCCTCTGAACATGGGGAGAATATATTTATAAAAGTTAAAGGCATGGGGAGTGTTGTGTTGCTTCTGGTGACAAAAGCGTGACGACATTGTTTGGTATCGACGAGGGAGAGATGTGTAATCCATTGTGTGTGTGTGTGTCTTTGGATGGTTCCAGAGTGTGTTGTTGTTTTCCTGTGTGTCTTGTGGTTGTTTGCAGAGTGAGTGTGGCGTGTAAAGTAATTATTGAGACAATAAAACCTGCTTCTTTTGTAGCACGAACTCAGCAGAACATGTCGTGTGCCTTTTGTTTTTCAGTGTTTGTGTAGGCAAGTGGTTTCCATTGTCAGACTGAAGCAGTAATGATGGCTATCTTGATAACATCGCTATTGATATGGATATAATTATTGTCTTTTTGCAAAGTATCTTCAGATGAGTTGGATTGATACTAAATGTGAACAATGTAGTTTCCTACCTCTAACAGAAAAAATACATTTTCTTCGTCAGTTTAGTGATGAGTCAATTGCATTTTATACTCACTAATTTCACCAAAAATATGAATGTGTCAACATGGGATTAAATCTAAAATCTTTAAGGAATCTAAGACCAGCTTTGCAATCAGTCCAAAGGAAAACACTACAATTTTCTTAAGGTTTGTTTTTAGTTCACTGGGATGCAGGGAGTGTAGCTTAAAGCTCAGTACAGACCATGTATTTGTGAGGCTTAATGTTGGCGACTTTGCTCTTGTTATGAAAAGATATGTCAGAGAGAAGACAGAGAGACCAGAATTAGAAAGGTTTTGGTGAGATAGGAGGCAAGAAAGAAATGGATCTTGCACAAAGTCTTTTGTTCACAAACAAGATTTGTTGTTACTGGGAAATTATTGTTTTCAGGGAGGAATATTTTTTCTCTCCAGCAGAAAGAGAGAATGATAAGAATTAAACCTGAGGTGGGACAAAGGGGAAAGAAACAAAAAGGCAGAGGAGGAAAGAATGGAAGGTCTGCAGCACTGTGAGGAAAGGAATGATGCATGATGGCAAAATGTAAAGAAAGGAGATTTTCAGTGTAACTATATAGGGCCAACTGGGATGAACTGCCTACAGGCAACCTGACGTTGGTTATGAGACACCAGCCCTTATATATTTAACCAGTGTGTGACTGACTCACATAAACATATTTGTATATCACTCACTTATTGTCTGAGTTCATCTTTTTGTCTCTTTAATGGTTTCTTTTTAATTGCTTCCCACATCTTTCCTTCTCTCCCGATCCCAGTATCTCTACAATCTCACTCTCTTTCATCAGGCAGGGGAGGAATGGAGCAGGGCAGCAGGATTTGATAACACCAACCTTTATCTTGTCTGTCCACAGACAGCCTCTTCTTCCTCCTCACCTCCTCACCCTCTCCCTTCTCTCCTCCTGCTGCCCCAGGCTCCCCTCTGCCTAAGCCCAATTAGCCTGTTGTGGCTAACGAAAGGATGACCGTGTCTGTTTGTGTGTGTGTAACAAGCATGAAATAAGATTTGGCCGTCCAGCTGATCAGATTCTGTTGAGTCTTTTCTTCCTTCAACCAGATGAAAAAGGGGACAGAGCCACACAAACCTTTGACACAAAGGGAGAGATGTCTAGGAAGGTACTTAGATTGGCTCAGCTGAAATCATCATTAGAGTGTTTGGCTGTTCTCCATTGCAGTGCAAAATTCAAGGTACTTAAATTTTTCAAATTCTAAACGTGAGTGTTATGTTTGCTTATCAAGTCTTTGAGCCAGTGCACTGTGTACCACATGGTGAGCTGCTCAACCTAAACTGCCTGAATGAAATGGATATTGAAACTTCATACATTCCTAATTCCTGTCCCTTCTAATATTTAACGGAACAAAAGTTACGTTATTTGTATTTTAGTTTTCTTCTCAAGCATTTAGATCCGACAAGTTGTTGGTGGCTGCTGCTGCTGCTGCTGACATGAAATTAAACTGACTGTTGGAGCAAAGTAAATGTTTAGATGTAAATCTTGCACTTCTTTGGCATCTAATACACTAAACTACACAGATAACTGTACTACGGTCTATCATACAGTACAGTAAGGAAGGCTTGAGTTAGGAGGGTTTCAAGGGGAAGAACACAGCAGTGCAGTAAAATGTACACTATGTGCCTGTACTGCTCTGTATAGCACTTTCAGCCTATACGTACTTGGTGTGGCATTGCTGTGAGCATGTTCTCTGTTTGCCAAGTGTCAGAGAGGGAGTTTGTTGATCAACCATTACCCTTGACAAACACACACACACACACACACACAGTGAAACACACCCAGAATGCTGTAGGGTCATCAGCCTTCTCTGGGCTGCAGTGGTCTAATGACGGAGAGGGAAATGGAGAGAAAGATGTTGGAGGAGAGTAGAGAGGAATGTGAGGAAGGGATGTGCTCCACTGCGTTCAATATGACACTAGCACTAACCGGCTCTTTGTGGCCCAGCTCTGTTCAAGTGGATGCACTGTGAAGCCTTTCTACCCTCTTTTACCTCAAATTGTTCTTTTACTAAATCACTTTCTCTCTATTTCCCGCTTTTGTGGATATTCAGCGTATAACATGAGTTCTCTGATATCCATGACTCCCTGTGAATGTGTTGATTCCCAAAGGATCAAATAGACAGTGCTGATTAGAGCTTGTGACATTTTTAATTGAAAGTGTTATCAAGCTACAATTCAGCTAAACACCACCACCACCTCTATTCTAGACGTTTTGGTGACACACAGCAACAGAGTCATATAACATCAAACACCCACAGTGCTCCTCATCAGGTGCTGCCTCAGTATAATACAGTTAAAATAGGCTTGATCACAGGCCTTCAAGCTTCAACTGCATAATATGTATGTGTGTTTGTGCGTGTGTGTGTTTCTGATACCAGTGGTAACAGTAATCATCTTTGCATCTGCTTCTGCCTGTATTTAGGTCTTTGTGTTTCTCTTATTTTTGTGTTGCTGTTTAATGGTTTTGAATTATAATTTCATTTGCTTGTAGCATCTGTACTTCTCTCTGATTTTCTATGGGAAATCTTGAGAGTGTTTGGCGTCTTTATTCTAGTTTCAAGTGTGTAAGACACTGTAAGTTCTTGTATTACACAGAACAACACTCGTCTGCTGCTGGTTGCCCCTTTAAAATCCAATCTAATTATTATCTGTTATTCCTGTGTGATTACTCAACTCAGTAACAATGGTTTGCTGCCTTTTTGGCTCCCCGTCTGCTGACCTCTCCCAGTGTGGCACGACACAGAATTAGTGAAGTGCATGTCTGTTTCACTCAGGGAGTGTTCCTGTGTTCCACCTCAGCGACTTTTATGTTGCTGTTTCCAGTAAAAGAAAGAGCTGAAACAAAAGGCAAAGAGAGTGAGGTTAGGGAGGAGATAGAGGGGGTGAATATGGGGAGGAGGAGGAACTCATTAGTGAAAGAGTTTAAGTGGAATGATGAGAAGAAGCTGGAGGGAAGGACAGAATGAGATAAGACAGGATTTAGAGTGGGAGGGAGAGAGAGAGAGGGAGGAAAGGAATTTGGAAAGAAGTGTCACTTTAAACATTCTTCACTGGGGAGAGATAGCAATATCATCCAAACCTTAATCCTGGTATATATTTAGAATCTAAGGTACATGCAGATGAAAACTGTGCTTCGTGCTGCAGTAAAAAAAATACACTTTTACCATTAAAATGATTTGGGGTTTTGTTTGACACGTTTCCACGTTAGATATATTTGGTCTGAAATATCCATTATCCTCATTACAACATTCAAACAATACAGTTTAAGGAAGTTCAGTTGCTTACTTGTCAGTGAGACAAGTTCCAAAAGCAGATTTGTTATCGGTGTGAGGAAAGTTAACTCCAGCTTATTTAGCAGTGAATAGCTTGTGCTATGGTCTTTATCTTTCCAGCCACTTGACTCTCCAGTGACATTTTTAATGTTGCACTGCAGGTGCAAATAAATCTGAGTCTAAAGATGCCCTGAGCCTTTTCTATATTTGCTTTTTGGAGAATTTCTTCTCTCTTTGTGACACACGAACAGTACACACACTCACCTGGGTTCCTGGTAAGTTTGCTTCTCAAAGACTTCCAGAAATACCAAGTGATTGTCATCCCATGGGGCTTTGCAAGCAAAGTGATGTGATTTTCTCAGCTTCTTCCTTCCTTGGGCCACTTTAACACACACACACACGCACACACACACACACACACACACAAGCAAACACAAGCAAACACATGCGTGGACAAACAGGATGAAAAGGAGCTTCATCATCCTTCTTGCAGTCACGTGTGTGTATGTGTGGGTGTATGTGTATGTCTGTAAGACTCAGAGCTGCACACTCTCTTGATTATTATGGGAATCAATCATGATTCTTTAAATAACATTATGTTTCATGATGTGTTTTTATATACGTGTCTCTGCCTCCATCTATTTGTCTCTATTCCTCACTTCATCTGTCACTCACTGGTGAGTAATAACCATTTTAAGTTTGCACAGCACAAATTCTTAGTTTACCTTTAGAAAGACCACCCATTTGACTTTAATGCTCCATCAGTAGGACTCCCACCTCCTCAGAAAACATCATCTGCAGGCATACAACAGCAGTCACATCACTGCTGCTGTATGCCTGCAGGGCTTGTTTGTCAAACACAGATGTAACTGTCATCAAAATCCCACTTTCTACCACGCACACCAGCATACTGCTGCTGCTGTCTGTATGTATTTGTCAGATTTATGCAGGCGGTGAGTTTTAATTGAATGATTACTACTCTAGAAGATGTACTACCTTGTTTTCTCTCTCTCAGTGTGATTGAAAGGTTCAGACCTTCAGTCTTATCATCATTATGACAACCAAGGATTGATACTTGTATGACTAGTGGAGTCATTACAGTGCATTTGCACATCAAGAGATAATAAGGATGGTTACTGCTCATATCAGGAGCATGATATGTAACAGCTGAAAATGTGGCCTACATGTATCACCACTGGCTTGTTTTTCCATTATCTTCCTGTTTTTCTCTTGCAGAACATTTGAAAAACAAGAAACTGTTTCCACTGATTATCAGAGAGTGTAGCATGTTTAACATTTTAAGTCTAGTGAATAGTATAGTACTATAGTAGTGATGCTATAGATGCCATAGTGTAAGTGTGTGTCAGCTTTCAAAGTGAAGTGTTTCAGTTCCCTGCGTTATCAAAACACTAATGGCCTCTATCAAGCAACAACATGAACTTTTGTCTATGTCTTGGTGCAAAAATATACATAAACAATTCAACAGTAATTAAAATGTATATTTGCTGCATCAGGCTCCAGTCAAATGCTCATACTGGTTATGTGTTAGAAATATAAGGCTGCAGCTGTGATATTTAGGCTAGTTATCCATAGTTATTTATTATGTACCAGCACTGCAATGGAGAGAGAGAGAGAGACAATTGGGGAGCTGGTAGCTGCAGGGAAAGAGAGCCAGTGAGAGACCATTGGCTCTAGAAGCTATCCACACACACACACACACACACACACACACATATACAGTGTCCAGCCAGGGTGATTGTCAGTATCCCGCTGTAATTATGTTGAGCTGTTGCCCAAATACTTATCGATTGCCACTGAGCCTCCAGTGAATCTGACAACACACACAGGGACTTCACTGCAACAGAGAAGGAGTGTGAAGGACTGAGGTTGGAGATATTGATGAGGGGGGACAAAATGTAGGGCCACGGACTGCTGCTGTATAATGATCCTACAGGACATTTTTGTTTTTTGTAACATATTTTAAGATTCATTTTGACAACTGGTTTAGTAAACAAATTTTGTGATATTTTAAAATAATAAACCATGAAAGATAATATTATAGCTCACAATAAAACGTGACTAAAAGGTAAATGTTTCACCCTGTAGTAAATGCAAAGCACTTGGAAATGCTTTGAAAGTACAAAACATTATTGTAGCAGGGTGTGAAATTAGGGTTAACTGTTCTGTTGCATTAAGCTTCTACAAGTTAAAATGGAAAGGGTGTGAAGGTGTGAAACTAAAGTAGTGGATAGTAGAAAGCGAAGAAGAATAAAGACCCCACTCTCTTGCACACACAAATACTCAAACACATCCCCACAGTTAGAGTCATAGCGGTACTGGTGCAAAGCTGCTTACTATCAGAGTGATGAGGGTGAATTGGCTTATAGAGTGGAGGGAGGGAGAAAAGACATAATGGTGTCAATCTGGCTGCTACACACACACACACACACACACACACACACATATACATACACAAACACACTTGCAGACATTAATAGATGCTGACCAACATCTCCTCTTTCTCAGTTCACCTGCTGTGAACACAAATACACAAAGTTGGATGAATGAAAAGATGGCTTCTGGTATTGTTCTGTTTTATTGGGAAATGGACATGTCAGAACATCACTCCTGTATGTGTTTCCTACTATGCATAAAAGAACACAGAGATCATTGAGTTGTGACTTTGCAACTTCAGAGTCATTTCTGAGTGGTTCTCTCTCTCTCTCTCTCTCTCTCTCTCTCTCTCTCTCTCTCTCTCTCTCTCTCTGTGTGTGTGTGTGTGTCTCTGTGTGTGTGGGGTTTGCAGCTGTTTGTACCAGTGGGGTTTTTGTACAGTCATTGGTCTATCCCTCATCGATTCTTGGCAGGCAATCCTGGGCATCGGCAACTCTTTTGTCACGCTCTCCCCTCTCTCTTTCTCTCTCTGTTGTTGTAATGTGGGTATCCGCTGTTTGTAGAGGTCTGAGTGGTGTTTCAGAAACTGTGGAACCTGTGCTGCCTCAGCAGTTTTCTTACCAGCAGTTGCTACTTTGGAAATAAGTAGACCAAAACAAAACAAAGAAAAAGAAGTGAGGTAGCAACAGAGGAGTGGAGCAGAGTAGACACTGTCCTTGCCTAGAAACATGACAGCACCGGTTGGTCATTTATTTAGATGATGACACGTGCTCACTCTTACCTGACAAGGATGTTTGTGGTCGGGGAAGATAGTATGATGTTGTTGTAATACTGTAACACCTCCTGGGGGTGAGGTCAAGGTGGATGGTGGATGTACAGAGCAGGTGGGTTACACACTAGAGACCTAAAACAAAGCGAAACCTTATTTCATTGTTGCACAGGCAATAACTGCCAACAAGAGAACCAGATTAGAAAACAGCCATATGGGTCATTTTGGAAGGCAGTGACCTATTTTGATGTCAGGTTATGTAGGAGGGTACGCTGGGAGAAAGAGAGAAAAGAGTAAATGTGTGTGTTAATGAGGGAGTAAGGAGAGGAGGAATGAGAGAGGAGGAGAGAGAGGTGAGGTAGAGAGACTGTACAGCTTAGCAAAAGCTTTCTCAGCTTTTGAATGGAGGGTGTGATGGAAGGTGATACTCTAATAGGATACAGGATGGACAGATAAAGAGATCAGCTCTCTCTCCCTGGGAGCATTCCACTCACACAGCAGGTCCCCATGCAGTGCTCATCTAATAAAACCTCTGCTTTGTTCAGAGCTCTTCCCATCAGCTGGGACGACTCTGGGTCCCTGCCAAACTATCTGGAGCACCTGACACAGGGATAGAGAGAGTATGACCAGGATGGAATATAATGTCGGCACAAACACAGAGAGCCAGTATCAATCTGCCGCTCTGTCTAATCTGTAGAAGAGACTATCCACTGCTGATGAAACAATATGCCGTGTCTTTAAGAAATCACTTCACTCATTAGTGAAACTTGACTGAAAGTAGATTTAGAACTTGTCTACTGACTTTAAATGATAAATTCATATATAAATAATAATTGAACAATAAGAGTTAAATCACTGCAGTTTGTAGTTTTGCTCCTTGGATCTTTGGCTTCCAGCTCCACCACCTTTGACCACCTTTTCTTTTTTTACTAACTGAGCCCATTTACGCCTCATTTTGAACGTTTTTATCTTCTTAATGTAATTCGAAGTGAAGTTAGAAGTGAAGTTGAGAAGTCTTTGAGAAAAACAATTACTTTAAGTTGTGCTCTTGTTTTCCTGGAGCCTGCACTCAGCGGACATTAGATGAATTCTGCACTGGCTTCAATACTCAGCTCTGTGATTGCTGATAGCTGGAGCTCAATGCATCAGCCACAGCCAGTGACCCTCTTCAGCTCTAAGGTGTTAAGACATGCTAACTCAGAAGCCCCCTGTGCCCCAAATCTTCAGACCGGATCTGTGTTTACCTTTGAAAATCATTTTAAACCTTTAGTCATTCCAAAGTCATCCATCAGTACACCCTACTCCTCCTTTAAAGAGTTACTGCCTCTTCTGAGCTGAGCTTCTCAGTACAACAACACAAAAGTACTGGGTGGATGAGATCAGCTGATAAATAGTTAGGATTAATCACCGACAGAGAGGCGCGTACTGTCGAACAGAAAGGCAGTGAAAACTAAACAACAAAAGAAAAATTGGGCAAAAACTCAAATAAGAAAAAAAAAATCTGATGAAAAAACGTATTCATTGTCGAAAGCAGGAGTGAAGAGGAGGTAGGAAGGGAGAACCAGAAAGGGTGGGAGGAGCGTGGTGCTAAGTAATGTATCCTGCCAGTTTTCATTGTGTCTACAACTGAAACTGCTCCACAGAAGCAAGGAGGCTGTAATAGGATAAAGACTGTACTGCAGAGGCAGAGGAGGGAGCAATGTAGGGACAGCAGAAGACAGAGAAAAAGAAAAGGGACGACAGAGACAGACATGAAAACAGACAGTCAGGAATCAGTTATTGGTTGTGTAACCAGGTTTTATTACTTCACTGGTCAGTGATGTCAGGTTTGCCACTTCAGTAGTTTGCGGCAACTTCAAAACATTCTTGCTTTTTACAGCGTTTGATCATGGCTGATTTCTGGTACAAGGCTTCCATTTTCACTTTACTTTGAAGAGGACTTTCCAGGCTTTTTTTGGGAGGTTTCACTACATTTTTAAAAACAGGATTTTTTTAAGAGTGAGGGAAGCTCATTGTTTGAAATATGAGGTAGATGGTACAATGTGTTTGACAACAAGCCGCTGTTTGGAAAATGGAGGAGATGCTCTAATGTTTTCAGAAAGGGACTTTGAGGTCACAGTTGCTGACAGACACCGGTGATGTCCACAAATACAGAGGTTTTCTTCTCACAATGACACTTCGAATCAGACACAGCGTAAGCAACCAACACTCAGCTGCATGCTGCAGGAGCTGTGCTGGTGCTTCTACAACAGCAAGCCATGCACAAACCTCACTGAAGGCCACATGCTTCACCCTCAATTTTCAGCACATGGCTGAACTCATGGCAATTTTGTTCAATTTCCCTGTGTTACCTGTCCATCCCATGTGTATTTCAAACTAAAGCTCCATCAGAATATCCTTTCAACTTGCAGTACTTCTCCATCTCGCCATCTAGATTAGTATCCACTGACGTTAACTGCTCTTCCTCTGAGGCATTTTCTGGAGCTGTCAGTCTGTCACTGCTGGGTGTTGAAGTACCAGGCTTTCAACTCCTCAATACTGCCTGTCACCCTGCCACCCTAATGGCCTTTCCATGTGTGTATTCCCAGCATGCCTTGGCTGACACCAAGGAGACAATCCTGTGATGAATTATTGCTGTGCACATATATGTCCAGCTAAAACTTTTATCTAACACAAAAAACCAAACTATGTAATTTAATAGGCAGCATCATTGTCAAAGATAGGCGTGGTATCATCACATATCCTGCAGACTGACAGTCTTAAAGTATTAAATTACTTTTAAAATCATATAGTGTACGTAAGTAAGCTCAGTCATAAAGATGTTACCCTATGCCATTAACTCAGCTGATCATGCAGATTTAAATGAATGCCCTATGCGCTGGATGGGTGCTTGTGACTCAGAAGTGAGCTGACTCAGATCCCAGTTTGTCTTTGTGTAGGTAGACAGTGGGTTTCTGCATGGCTCAGGTCTGGGACAACTCACTTTAAACAAAAGAGTAAAAAAAAAGAACTGAGTCATTTAAATTGGGGAACATGAAAAATATACCGTGCTTGAAATTCAGCAAGATATTAGGAAAAAGAAATAACAGAATTACAATAAATTAGAGAACATCCACTTTTTTTGCACAGTGTTAATCCAGCATATGAGCCTCATTTCTCATCACATGCAGAGACAGTTTGCATGTGTAGCGTGTTCAGCCTCCAGACAATGGGAAAGAGTAGATGTTAAAACTCAAGCATTAACTTCTGGTTTTCTAATTGGCCAGAATCTGTACAGTATAATGAATGTTTGTGCATCAGCATTTGTGAACTTTAATGGCAATGCCCCAAAGGAAGACGCAAGCTGTCTGTTTCCATTTCACCTGCCTTTTATCTTATTTATTCACACACACACACACACACACACACACACACACAGTTTCAGGCTTCATTTTACTGCTGGTGTAAATTATGACAATAATATGTGATGTACAAATGAAAAACATAGAGAGAGCCTGGGTTTGAAATATTGTCTAGGTCTAATGGTAAATATGATAACTCCAGAAAATAAAAGTAGAAAGGACTTTGGCATAAATCTTATAATATGAAGCTAATTTAGAAAATTGGTTTTCAGGACTTTTAATAAAGTCACACATTTAGCTGCCTTATAAGTCTGTTGCTCTTTGAGGGCTGTAATCATTACCAATGGACGCTGGTTATTATATGGTATTAATTTTTGATAAGGATAAATACATACAGTACATAGGAAACAAACACAAGGGAAAGGACATCATATTGCCAACCAGGGACATGTTCACCATTTAAAGTGAATGCAAATGTCTGAACTTACCCCTTTAACCATGAAAGGATGGGATAAAAGTATTTGAATATTAAGGGTGTAGCTAGATATCTTTTTTAGAACAACATTTTACAAACATGCAACTCAATACAGGCAAAAGCAAAAAAATGAAACTCAAATGAAAAGGGGAGAAGGAAGTAGAGAAAATTTTGCCCTGTAGCTGATTTGGCTAAAAATATGTGACTCATAATGTCTTTGATTTGCAAATTAGTACCACTGTTCCCCATCTCGCTCTCTCCCTTCTTGATTGCTCTCAATCTCTATTCTTCAAGCTTCCCTCCTGTTTTCCCAGTAGCAAAGAGGATGCGTATATGTGTGGTGTATGCATGTGTGCATGCTCATTAATATCACTGCAGTCTGCAGGGGTGTGATGAGAAGAGAAAAACTCCCTAAACAAATCACAGCCTTATCTCTTATCTTGCCCGTCCAATCACATGCTGATCATATCACTGACATCAACAAAATCCTCATAGAGAGGAGGGAGGAAAGGGAAGAAGGATTGAGAAAAGAGGACGTGATATACCGATGGAGGTATAGGGAGAGGGAGAGAGCAGGCAAATAAGCAGTAAAGATGAAGAAAAAGAAAAGCAAAGATAAAAGAGAAGAGACAATAGAAGAAGGATCAGAGAGAAGAGGAATGAGAAACAGGGTTTTGTGAGACTAAAATAGACCAAGTCAAATGAGAAAACTAACAAACCGTATCGAGCACTACCAGAAGTGTGTGTGTGTGTGTGTGTGTGTGTGTGTGTGTTCATTCGTGTGTCTCAGTGCTGCCGTTATTAGGTGATGTAAAGAGCTAATGTCGTGTTAAATAAAAGCAGCACTTGCTTCATTATTCATGGTGTCTGGGGTCACAGGCCTTATATTATTTGTGTGTGTGTGTGTGTGTGTGTGTGTGTGTGTGTGTGTGTGTGTGTGTGTGTGCGTGTGCACACTCTCCTGTGTGCATGCGTGTACGTGCGATGTGTGTGTCTGTGCCTTGCCAATTTCTTGGCAACTCTCTCTCGCTTTAAAGAGGATTTGAAACTTTGAGAGCTACAAAGTGGGTCAGCAACTTTCTCTCCACTCCTAAATCACACAAGAGGAATTTCCTTAGGTTGACTTTCAGTGGTAATCTGCAAGCACCTGTAATGGTCAAAATGCTGTTTCAAACACTTTACCACACTGTTGAGAATAACTTTATGGGGGAAGCACCAAATCCTTTAAATTGAGTCCATAAAAATTAGTTTTTAAAAAAAACATGTTGCTTAAACTTCCTGTACAAATGTGTTTGTGACCCAGTTGAGTCTCTCCCCCTCTGTTGTGTGAGCAGTGATCCACAGATGCTCCTCTCCACTCACGACTCCAGTCAGATAGTATTACTGTCCTTGGTCCTCATAAGAGACCACAGCAAGGCCGCACGAGGACGACCCTGATCCTCCAAGATGTTTGTCAGCCTCTAACCAGCGTCACAGATGACTCATTTTTGTTTTCCATCACACTTGGCTGTTGACTGCGTGACTGTACTTTCAGTATGTTCTCTATCATTAAGTGGCTGCTTGTTGTTCTTATTCTTCTTTGATTATTCTGAAGAAATTTATTAGATATTTATTTTCATCATTTTGCTTCTTCATATTCATACTGAACCGCATACATGTTCTACTGATGAGAAGCTGGTGGTTAAAACTCAGACCAAATTAACTGCGTTCACAATGTCCCAGAGCCAGAAGTGACATATTGCAACATCTAATTTCGTCCCACAAATAGTTCATAACCCAGAATATTTTGTGTCACTTCGCTGTCACATAAATAAAAACAGCAAGTCCTTAAGAAGCTCGAACCAAAACTGCTTGGTATATTTTTGCTCTACAATAAGGCTGATCAATTAATGAATGCTGTGAAGCTAAACACAAACTATAAATATATAATGAGTCAGAATATGGCTCTTATTGTGCTCTGGGCTTTAAATAAAAATATTTTTGATACCCTGTAAATCTTATGTTGCATGTAGAAGAAAAAATGAAAAACTGACGATGAATAATAAGCAGGGACTCAGTGTGTGAAATTACTGATTTAATAGGCTGATTAATCAATTACACAGCTTGCTCTCACCCAGTTCCTCTCATGCCGATGACGTGCTGAATCAGCCAAGCCACCACTGGGTCGACTGATATACGGATGATGTTTGGTCACAGGACAGATAATATTCACAAACAGTGGATGTATTTCAGTCTTCCCCTGTTGTTGTTTTGAAACATAGTTGAACTGCTTTCTCGCCACTTTAACTGTGAATTCTCGTGTTTTGTCCAAACATCTGCACCTTTCCCATCGTTCCCACTCCTCCAATCATTTACACTTCACTTTTTTCATCTCTCTCTTTTCATTGCTCTGGTGCCTAGAAATGTAAGTGACCCATCTGTGATAGCAAAAGGTACATTAGGCATTTGGGAGTTCCCCTCCGGCCATGTGTGTGCATAAGTGTGCATATGTAAAACTGTGCATGTTGTTAACAGATATCGCCTGATGGACTCCTCCCTGGACAGCTGTCCGTCTGCTTGGCCAATGAAATGCAACCAATTACTCTGCAGGCCTTGCTGGCAGCCAATCAAAAGGAAATGGGAAAGCTTAGAGATGGTGATGGGGTTTGTGGCACAGCATTTATATCACACTTTGTTAATCTAAAGCAAGTCTGTGTGTAAATGAGCCAATGTATCCATAAAAATGGAACTGCTCTCTTTCAATCTTTCTTATCTGTCCTTGTTTTTTGTTTTAATATTAATGATGAGTGCATTGCTGTGCCTGTGAGCCACAGTATATGAATAACTGATTCTCAGGAAGAGAGACACCTGTTTTTTACATTTCCAATTTGATTATAGTTAGAGAGATCTGAAGGTTGGTAGGCAGATGTAGATTTTTTATTTATTTATTTTTGCTACTTTGGTCAGACTCAGTCTTGCTGTTTCCCACTGCTTCCAAACTTTTTTGCCAAGCTACCCTCAACCTTTCCTGACACACATACACACACACACACACACACACACAGCACGGCAAATTATTGCTTTAATATGTCCACATTTAATTTCCCTTTACTTTCAGTTCACACTCAGGTCCCATCCTTCTTTCCTCTCCTCCACAGCTCGCAAACATCGCTCCTTGCTTTCTTCTCATCTGTCTTCCTGCCGCTCGCTCCATCCATCCCTCCCACCCACCCCGCTCTGTTTCTGTCTCAGTGGATGTCTGTCAGTGGCAGCGCTGATGAATCACTGATACTGCCAGCATAGTTAGTGATGACCATAACAGCTGACTGATGCATCTCTGTGGGGGAAACTATCAGCACATTATGCAGCATTGATTTGCCCCCACATAGTTGTATGTCAGAGAAGAGGCAAAGGGTAATATGATGGGGGATGTTATGTATTTTGTGTATTGTTTTTACACTCTTCTATGTGCAGGTTGTGTGCTAATTAGTGAGCTAGAGAGGTGCTAGTACATCGAGTCAGAATGGATCATACTGTATGAATAGAAAAGAGCAATAGCAATCTTCTAACTTTTGGCATGGAAGTGAATAATACTATTTTATAATATCTTATTATAATACCTGCTGATTCCTTAAACCACAGTCAGTTTTTCTTAATTGTAGTTTGTCGGATGAAGTTGAAAACCGGAGGGCCTAGGGACTTTCTGATTGGCCCTTGCAGCCTGCTTAGTGAATACTGCTGGATGGCTTCAAATTATTTACTGAGTTAGCAATATACTGTCTCACCCTCTGAGGAGGCATTCTAGCTCAGCACAAAAGTAAGTCACACTAATGCACAATTTGCTCCATTTCTGTCATATAAGACAGCTGTAGCAACATGCTGATAGTGGCCAGGTTTAAAAGTGACACAAATGCACACAAAATGTTCAGAATGAATGATTGCACAATAACAAAACACACTTAAACATATTTTAAAACTGTGGTATCAGAAAAAGAATTGATTCTTCCAGTAATAATAACATGGCTAAGCTTATTCTTCTTCATTTAATGTTCTTTCATTCTTCTTCCTGGCATTTTTTCTTCTCCTTTGGTTCCATGTGTGTGACAGTTGAAGCATCAAACTCAGTCCATCACTGTTGTGCAGAAGCTTAAGCTAAGATACGTGAATGTTATTCCTGAAAACATGACATTAAGATAAAAAGGATTTCACACCGGTATTCACACTCCCAAACGTCACCTCAGCCTGTGTTCTGTGCTGCTTTACAGCTGCATAAATGTAGGTCTAGGTGTTTTGTTCCTGTGTAAATTTGGCATTTGAGGCCTTTGATTTTCTTGTTTTTCCTGGGCAGTGGGTGTTTCTCCGTTCTGTTTGAGCTGAGCTTTATATTATGTTGTTTGTGTCTTTTGGAATGAACTCAGCATGATACACAGCCCTCTGGCACACATATGCACACACATAAGATTTATAAATCCCTTTTACTTCAAGTAGAGTGTGTGTACGTGTGTGTGTGTGCGCACAAGCATCACAGTATTTTGTGCATGTTGGATATTTGTGACTTTATGTTGGAGTTAATGTGCATATTTGTGTGTGAGTAAAACTAACTGTATGCTTTCTCTACAAAAAAACTCTTCCTTAGATTAGATTCACAATTTCATCTCTGCTTCCTGTTGTTTTGCACTTGACTCATCTTAAATGCTCAAATTCTTTAAAATCCTTTAAGGCAGCTGCACACTGAGTGCCTTCATACAGGATTACTCTATTCAGTACTTTAAGAAGAAAACATGTTTCAACAAGTAATTCTGACAAAGAGGTTTCTTGTTGAAATACTACTCATGTATTCAATAAAATCTCACAGTGCTGAGGATCAGGCTGTGCAACGACTTCTAATTCAAAGTCTATTTTATTGTGATTAACACCTTTACTCATCCAGTGGGATTTTTTTTTTTTTTTGTGTGTCTTTTCTGTTCATTCAAACGCCTGCCGGAGTATAAGGTAAGGCAGGTAGCATCCCTGAAAAAGAGAACGGCAAAAGAAAGTAGGAAAAGGTTATTTAAAGGCATAAAACAGGGAAGGAAAGAAGGAAGAAAGGCAGGGAATGGAACTAGAGGATGAAAATGAGCTAAACATAAGGGGAGAGCTGGAAGGAAGGGAGGAAAAGGATGAAATTATGATGGGCTGGAAAACTCACTGTAGAGAAATATAATGATATGACTGCTATGGTGACAGTGATGGTAATTTTCATAATGATGACTATTATTACAGTGCAAAAGATGACGACAATTTCTGTGCATGTGGCAGGTGTGAAGTCCACAGTATGTCAGAATCTAGTGAAGGCAGGCAAAAACATGCAGTGATTTAGTAGCTGTGTGTCACAGTGAAACTTTTCTGTAAAATATTTTGGGGCATTGCTTCAATTCAAGCATTAGGTCATGTGTTATTTGGTTGTTTATTTTTATGAATACTATTTTGGGTAAATTGTAAGACTATCCTCCAAGCACTGAGAGCAGCCGTTCCTTCTTAGGTGTACGGCTGGGTCCTATGGAGGATTGTAGCAGAATATTTACCTTATTAGAAGAAATCGGGAGTGGGTGGCAGGAGGCAAGATGGATAGAGGGAGGTGAGAAAAGACAGAGCCCCTGGACAGAGAGTTAACAAAAAGAAAGGAAGACAGAAAAGAAGATATTGGACTTATTAGAGGAGAGAGTGAGTGGGAGAAGAGGGCAAACACAAAGAGACCAAGATAGAGACAGAGAGAGAGGGATGATGTTATTTTGTCAGTGTTTCCCCATGGGGGCTCGACTGCTTGTTAAAAAGTCCTGACAGAGGAACCACAGCAACAACACACACGTTTACACAAACAGACAGTGCTCGTGAGTACGAAACTTCGAATAGGTCTTTCTCCCTCTAAAATGGACTGCACCGATGCCAAAAGCATTATGCTATGACGTCAAATGCAGCCTTGTTTAATAATCCGTTTGTGTGTGCATCCTTTATTGCAGTTGAGGCTGTTTCCCTCTAATTATGATCTAACACAAACAAAAGATATCTGCTTCCTTCTTTTCACACCACGTAGTGTATTAACAGCCATTTCCCACACCACGCAAACACGGAGGAAACACATACACATTCACAGTGCAATTCACAAGATGTGCTTATTGTTTTAAAACACTGTAATCAAGTAAAGACTGAATCAGTTTCCGCACTTTCATAAGACACTGATGCAGTAAACTCACATAATGTGGTGGAAGTGAGAGGCACAATGAAATGTTGTTAGTGCACCGTGTCCAATATGAGACAGAAGAAGGCAGGCCTTTTCTCTAGGTTAGTGCGACTTTGCAAAGGTTGGTGATGTGGGTCTGTCACATGAGTTTAACAGATAGTTTAAACAAGCTGAAGTTTTAGTGCAGGCAGTTTTGTAACGTTATTGAACTATTTAAACCTTAGATATCATATCACTGCACTGGTCTATGTCTAGTGTTGTGGGAATTTACTTTATTTTATTAATGTCATATTGTTTTAGAGAGAAATGAAATTCTACTTAATCAACGTGAATCAACAAGTATCTATAACCAGAAGTCAAACTGAAGTCAGACAGCTGGTCACCTGCACGGACTCTTGGAGCCTGAAAACAAAAAGGAGTGTTTTTTTAGCTATATGTTGCTGCACAGCTGTATTTCACTGTATAAGTAATGGTGAGTCATGAAGTGCCAACAATGGGCTGTTTCTTTAAATGTAGGTGTAATGTCACACCATCATCATTTTTATCAGTTCAATGATGTCTTGCTTATTTGGGAAATATACAGAAAATACCTCGGAAAGAATATAAATACTTCAAGCTCTTAATTTGGGATATATTCAACTCACCGAGCAGTTTGTGTATTAGCAAAGTTTCAACTTGCCTAATTGACTTTACTTTTGCATTTGAAATACACAGTGGGAGGCAGAAGCGAGTGGTGCCAACCTATAAGCTGACACTTTTTTTTTTTTTTTTTACATTTGGAATTGTGTATATATTTTCCACACTGAGTGAATCTGTTTGGCAGCAGTCTATCTGATTTTCAGTGCCAATGCAGCCCTACAGTCACAGAGATACTGTAGACCTGTCAAACTGCCAAACTGCAAAATTAAAAGCCACTGTCATAGACATTTAAAACATTATAGCACTGCCTGGCTTCAACGCAGGTACCTTTTATATATGATACTGTATGAACAATCTAATGTGAAGATGTCTTGCACTGTCATATTAGATCATCACCTGTCATCATTTCAGCTACATACAATGCAAAAAACACATTGGGAAACTTGCCATTTTGGGGCCCATGCATGACAGAAAATAGCTATTTGTTTAGTTTATGTAGTATTTTCTGTCTACAGCCATAAAATGATATATTAGTAAAATAATATTATTCTGCTTTTTCTGGATGGAGAGCTCTACTGTTGCTATATTTTTCTGGTGACATGATATTGGTACACAACAAAAGTCAGTCTGGTTATAGCATTTATACAACAATCGGTTACTGCATCATTCTGTTTCTGTAGTGACTCTTCCTGTGTGGTTTATATTGGTGAGTACTGTCTGCTTGGCATTTCAGTTTGTTTCCACCAACATTTCTAGCTCTTTTGTTTTGCTGCAGCTATTTTTATGCCTGTCTTTCTATATTTAGTAAGATGCCACTGAGGAGGTTTTGCCCTATCAGAGTGTGTCCTCCAGTGGACACTGTGGAGCTTTTAAACCCAGGAGATAACAGGGTATCTGTGGCAGCTAAAAGTGATATGTGGCTATAGATAACATCCTTTAAGTGAGAAGTATACACAGGTTTTTGTTTTTTTTTTTTTTTTGCAAACATATGTACTACCAGGCCTTGTCTTGGTGAGTGTTCACATCACAAACAATTCACTGTTCAATCATCTGTTTGTGTGTGTGTGTGTGTGCGTGTGTGTGAGGGTGTGTGTGTGTGTGTGTGTGTGTGTGTGTGTGTGTGTGTGTGTGTGTGTGAGTTTTATTTATCTATTTATTTATTTATTTGCTGTACACGTTTGCGTCGTCAGACCAGACAGTGCATGATGCTATCAGCAGCAGAGGATATGAGGCCTGCTATTTATAACTCCCCTCTATCTCAACTCAGACACTCTGTCCTGCCCCACGGGGCAGGTGCATGTTTGTGTGTGTGTGTGTGTGTGTGTTTTGCATCGTTGTGGTTGTATGTTTGTTTGTGTGTATGCAACAGAGTGGGAGACTTTGAGGATATGATAGAGTGAGAGAGAAAGAACTGTGTATGACAGACTTCGTTTGTGTGTGTTTGTGTGTGTGTGTTTGTGTGTGTGGGTGCTGTTGGCTGTAGGTGTGATTTGAAGCAGAGACATGTCACAATTGACAAGGGTAAAATGAGAGGATATGATTGGCTGTTTTCTGGTGTCATGCATTGTGAGCTGTCCCAATTACAAACAATCCTACGCTGCTTAGTCATTCGATGAGTCTCCTATTTTCTGTCTGTCTGCACTGCATCCAAATTTCCTCCCTTTTATTTCTAATTTCATGTATTTGTGGAATGTTTTCTGCCTGCCACTCTCAGGCTAATTTGCTTTCTTGTAGTGTTCCTGTTGCTAATCCTTTATAATCGTCTGCATTTTCAGCCATGGTTTCATTGAAGGTCCCATTGCTTATTTGGAGTTTGTTTACTGTATTCATCATCTTTCTCATCCAACTGCATTCCTAAAAGTGTTAATATGTAAAAGAAATTTGATGAGAAATAATTGAAACATATTTGATAAGAATATGAAACATACAGGAGCAAATAAAGTGGGACCAGTGCTACATATACAAAGCTTTAGAAAATACTGTGACTCCAGCTCGTGTTTTTTGTGGAATTGAAGAAAGTTTTCCACAGGGGCGACTGATTTGAGAATTACAGGTTAAGCCAAGCTAAACTGCCTGTTATATGAGAAAATACTGAAGACTGCTTTCCCATTTTTTCACCACAAGCACTGCTTCCCAAGCTGAACCAAGCCCAGGTTGTTAGAGACTAGACAAGAGCAATTATTTTGGTAAAAAGATGATTTCAGTTTTGTTCTGCTGTAGATTTCTCCCCCGGGGCTCTAAGAACTGGACTCTTTTCAGATGGGCACAAATAGGCAAAGACAAGTTCCACACACATGCTAGATACATAAGAAACACTGAAAAATACCACTTAGAGAGAGTCCTAGAGATTTTATAGCCACTGCTGCCTTTGGTTGCATTATTTCTGCATATTCTAATATCAGTATATTGTCACTGTGTAGTAAAAACACAAATCTACAAAAATATTGTGATTATTTTTCAAATAAACTGAAGTATTGAATACTCTTATTGGTTATGTCTTAAGCTAATTACTCTGAATCATATGTTAACACACAGTGTCACATAATTACATTCTGTACATATGTATCTGCCAAATTCTCTGGATATTTTATTGCTCAGAGCTCTTCTTGGCCCTCTGCTGGTCACAGCCCTGTTTGTTTGTTCATTGCTGCGAAGTGTGGGCCACTGCTGTGATGAAGACAGGATGCGACATGTCTTCTAGCATGAAATCCCTCCTGTCCCACCATGCTCAAGCATTAGAATACACACACGCACAGACACACACGCACACATTACTACACAGAGAGCCTCTGAAGAGCACTTGAGTCTAAGTATCGAGTGAGCCAACCTCACATACAGAGGAAGTGCCATTAAAAAGCCCTCAAGAGCCTTGCAAACAGTGAATACCGAGATTATTTAGAGTTTATCAACACATTTAAAAGGAAGGTGCTAGCTAATGTGTGTAGCAGCACGATGTGAATGTAACCCTCCAATGCCCTCTTAGACCTGTTCTGTGCCTTAGAAGTGTAACTTTTTCTATAAGAGCTATATAATAATAGACAAGCACATCATTAAGCCACTGGAACTCTTTCTATACAGTAACAAAGGCTCAAAGTTAGTTCATCCAATGCAAGGTTTCATATACAGTGCTTCCAAAATATGCCACACAAGTAAACGTGTGCTTTTAAGAAGTTTTGTGAAACCACAAATACAGCAGAGATTACAACAATGAAACAGCTTCTTATGGTAACTGATGACATTCGTGGCTTTGTACCAGCTCTCTTTTTAATGTTTAATTACATTGTGCATGAATTATTGTCGTGCTAGCGTGTATATGTAGTGTGTGCATTTCTGCTTGTTACTGTGTGTCAGTGTGTGCGGTGCATTTGCTCGTCTTGAGAGCAGGTGTGATCCTACAAATTGACACGGGCAGAATCTCTTCTTCTTCATTTCTGTCTTGTCTCTCTTGTTCCAACCTTTTGTTCTGTGTCTCACAGCCCTCGTGTTTTTTTTTTTTTTTGTTAGCTGTCAGGTTGTAGCATCAGACACACACATACACACAGAAAACATGCCCACACACTAACCTGCAGGTCTATCATTATTACAGTGCCAGAGACAAGTGGTGTCAAAATAAGCCATGTGTGAACTTTGACATTTCAAGGTAACAGAAATCCACCCAGACACACACACACAAAAAATATAGACAAGTTAACGCTTTGTCAGTCTGCACACTCGATGGTGTTAGATGCTTTTTTTTCTTTCTTTTATCTCATTTCCCTTCATTTAGTAGTTCACACCATAATGAGTCATTTGAAACCAAACGTCCAACATAAACGAACACAGTTAATTTGTCCACCTATAATAACACTTGTCTGCTCAGTCCAAGTCTGTGTCTCAGCTTGGCTGAATTAAGTGGTAAATGATTCTGAGTCAGCTTTAATGAAGTGGATATCAGTGACTCAGAGTGAATGTAACCCTCATTCCTCCAGAATCAGGCCCAGGGTTCTGCAGCCAGCCTTTACTGCACCAATCCAATCTGAGCTTAATTGAATTGTTCTGAGGCCCTCAACCATATATTTTCTCCATGAGAAGCTTATTACTTATTATTGTGTGTGTGTGTGTGTGTGTGTGTGTGTGTGTGTGTGTGATAGACAAGAGAACCTGTGTGTATTCGAAATGTGCCAAATTTGAAATGCTATGTTATATTAATGTTATGTTCATATCATTTTGATATTTTTAAGATGCAGTTTGAATTTCCTTGTCCTGCTCTTCACTTTTCTTTATCTTCCCTTTCTTCCCTTTTCTCCATTCCCCCATTCCTCCCTTCTGTTCTCTTTCTTCAGGATGTAAAGTCAACATTCTTCCAGTTTGGTGCCTCCATCCAGCAGGAGGCTCTGCTGATGCTGAACATAATGGAAGAGTACGACTGGCACATCTTCTCCATAGTCACATCGAAGTTCCCTGGCTACCAGGAATTCATCAATATCCTGAAAACCACAGTGGACAACAGGTCGGATCGGTTACTTTTTATTGTTCTCCACATTTTCATTTTCCTACTGTAGGTTGTGTGTCTGAATATTATTAAACAGGATAACAGTAGCCAACAAGGTGTTGCAGAAACAATGACATCCCATTCGTAGTCCTAGACCCAATGTGGATGTGTTTGCTAACAGAACTGGGTTGATGCCTGTGGCAACAATGTGGCAAATTTCCTTTCTCTTCAGAGAAGCTCAGGTACAGACGACAAACTCTGTCTTACTATTATAATAAAATGATCCAAAAGGCTCAAACCAATTGTACTTTCAACTTTATGTTACACAATTATTACACAGTTTGTATAAACTAACCTTCATAGGATATACATTATATATACTTAACAAAGGAGCTAGGAAGGACACACATATATTCAGCACTTCTCCCGCATTTATCTACTTTTTCGGGTCATCATGTAAAATCAGCCCCGACTGCCAACAGGTTATGGTGTGAAAAACTGGAGGTAATAAACACTGTAGTTACTATCACAGGCATTTCTCCA
This sequence comes from Mastacembelus armatus, assembly GCF_900324485.2. NCBI lineage: Eukaryota > Metazoa > Chordata > Actinopteri > Synbranchiformes > Mastacembelidae > Mastacembelus > Mastacembelus armatus. Next base: position 19,626,396 of record NC_046640.1, read on the forward strand.
AGCCCTTTGCTCCGTTCTGACTGCAATCTTCTTTATTATCAGTAATGTACTTTTTCAATGACAATAAAGTTCAATCAAATCAAGTCAAATGTTAATTGTGTTTGCACAATAAATCATCAGTGTTCAGAGCCAAAATATAAAGAAATCAGTGCTTGTCCGAATGACTTTGAGAGCAGAAAACAGTCGGAGAGTTGCCCAGTGAACTGGATGGAGTTGGTCATTTCCCCTTTTATCCTGTTTTGTCCATTTGACCTGCAGAGCAGTAACAGTTTATCAAACTCTGTCCTACCTGCTCATTGCAGAGTTACAGGAAAATTGTCAGGAAAAGGTTGTTGCAACATTTAAATGGTCACTTTTATGAAATATATATTTATAACTGCATGACTCATATCCTTTACAGGTTTCCAGCTTTAAAGAAGTCACACACACACACACACACACACACACACACACACACTCTTTATATATGTATTTCTTCTCCATAGTACACCCCAGTGTCATTATTTTTACCATCCTGATGTGATGTGAACTCTTGTTAAAATAATAGCATGAATCATTTATGAAACAAGAAAAAATAAACCCAATTACCCATAATTAACTGTTGTTGATTTCCCATGTCAGCATTCAGTCAGCGCACACTTAGTCATGGACAGACAGTTTTAATCGCAGTGAACTTCTATCATCCACAGCAGACAATTGTATCAGTCAGCTCAGTGAGTCAGCGCTGACCATGAAAACACAGAATCATGTGCATGAGGCCATATGAAATACTGTTCCAGATAAATAAGGTAAGAATGAGGGAATATGTTTTGTGGCTGGAGATGAGCATAAGCAGATAGGTGTTGTTATAATGTCCAGGTTATACCAACAGCTCTTGGACAGGACCGTTGTTTCAGACATTGACGGCACTTAAGCATAAAGTACCTGTATGATGTGGATCATCTCCAACACTCAACAATGTGGTGGTATTCTCAAATTTCTGCGCAACAATTAGGAAGTTTATTTCCTGAAACATTTTATGGACATAGCAGTATTACATCCTTCAGCTATTGTTATCTCTGCTGTTCTTTTTTTTCACGAGCATGTGTCTCTTTGTGTTATTGTCTCTTGTTTTACTAGTTTTGTCATCTGGGGCTTGTAGACCATCATCACTTTGGATAGCAAGAAGAGGACAGCAAGTCCCAAATCACTCTCATGTTACAATGCTGGCCTATTGATGGATTCTTACACCATGGTTAACTGCTTCCCTCTTTTCCATGCCACGTGTCACACTTTGTAACAGTCTCCTGTGTGTGTGTGTGTGTGTGTGTGTGTGTGTGTGCCTTCCTTGCTCCTCAATCTGCATGTACTCTTCGGTTTATGACTTACTATGTTCTTTAATTACTAACATAACTGCCATTTCCTGTGTTTCTGCTGCTCTTTAGCCTTGTGTTCTGGGACTTGCTGAATATTATCACTCTGGATGTTGTGAAAAAGAGCATCCAGTCCCAATGGATGAAAACGATACTCTACAAATACATTATCTTTTTAATGAGCTTGTGTTGCTTCTCACTTTAATGGGTTCAAGAACCAGATTGAAAAATTCTCTTGGATATATTAGTGATTTCCTTCACAGTCTCACCCCCCATAGGGCTAAATATCCTTAGAAGATCTCGATCTTCAGTCACACTGATGTGCAGATGCAATAAAATATTAATGACTCTATTTTTTTGTGCAAAAGGTGTAACAGATGCTCACAGCTGTTCGCTTCCAGGTTGATAACATCAGTATTTTCTGATTCTCACTAATTAGCACAGTGACCAGAGGCACCACATTGGTCCTTTCACGTTAACAGGCCAGTCTCTTTGTCCTTTTGATGTGTTGGCTGGAACCTGCTGATTATCATTATACAGAACCAGCTTTTTAACATTTGCATTCTATTGTGCCTTAATGTGCTTCCTCTGACAATAAGCACTTTACACCTCTTAGCATTTACATTGCACTTAACAATTATATTAATTAGAATGGCTAATTATAACTGCCCTTGCCACCACCTGAGCAAAGTTAATAGTCTATTAGTTAAATATTAACATTTCACTCCTGTCCTTATTATCCTTGCTTTAGTTTTGTGGGCTGGGACCTGCAGAATATCATCACTCTGGACGCAGTAGAGGAAGACAGCCGGTCTCAGATTATGCTCAAAAAGGTCCAGTCTCCAGTGGTCTTGCTCTACTGCTCCAAGGATGAGGCAGTCTACATCCTGGAGGAGGCTCGCTCTCTGGGCCTCACTGGATTTGGATACATCTGGATTGTGCCATCACTCACCACCGGGAACCCAGAAATAACACCTGATGAGTTTCCATCAGGAATGATTTCAGTGTCGTATGACGACTGGGACTATCCGCTGGAGGCGAGAGTTCGGGATGGTCTAGGGATCATAACATCAGCAGCAGCAGCCATGTTGGAGGAGTATGGCGACATCCCTGAAGCCAAGACATCCTGTTACGGCCAGATGGAGAAGACGACCAAGCTGCCACCCAGCGCGCTACATAAGTAAGCAAAGATTGTGTGGATGTGTTTGTTTTGGCACTTGTTCATGTAATGGTTAGTGAGACAGGCAGTGAGCTATGTCTTTTTTAAGACAGGAAAAAATAGAAACAGCCGCATTATAATGGTTTGTGAATTTTTTAACATCTAAGAGAGTAGCTGTGTTAATGCTCGGAAGCACAAATATGTGTGTGTGTGTTTGTTTGAGTGCATGGCTTCCTGCCACACTCTGTTTATTTTCACCCCTGTCCTCAGTAATTAGAGAGTTCCACAAGTTTCCACCAAGTCTGCTCTAAGGATTGAGATTGAAGAAAGATGTAATTACTGGATAAAACAGCAAGGGATTGAGAGTTAGAGCTAAGAGAATAGAGGAAGTGTAGGAGTTGGAGAGAGAGGGGGAGAAAAAGAGGTGAATAGGAGTTTGTGATTTCAGAAGCGAAGGCAAAGGAAAGGGAATAAATTGAGACTGGGGTAACAGCAGGAAACTGCTACAAATGAGTGCTCTCCAAAATTGAAGAGCTCCTTGATGAGTCCTTCTGTTCCTACTCTCATTTATTCCTCCATCTCTCGTTCACCCTCTTCTGGTCTCCTTCTCATCATGTGCTTGCTCCTCAGCAGCCAGTGGGAGATGTTGCAGATCTTGCCAGCACTGTCTGGCTTTCCATCTGGCAGAGGAGGGAGAGACACTCAACCTGTGTTTGTTTGGATATTGTTTTGTTTTTTTTTTGTTTGCTTTATTTTATAATGATGTATGAAATTTCAAATTTGAAGTCTAAACAATTCTCCTTTAAATTTTGTTCAGAAAAACATTACAAATTCAAAATCTTGTAGTTTTCTTTTTTTACAATTGAAGTTGTTTAACAGAAAATTATTCAAGAGCAGATTTAGAAATGCTTAAAAGAATAGTATGAACTTCAGAGTTAGATGACAGCATCTCAGAAAAGGATGAAAGCCTGGCAACAAAGCAAAGACAAAAAGACACAAAAAGGTAACACAGTAAGACAGGAATATTGAACAGGTGCACTGTATGTCGAGCACTTCTAACAATCACATTTTATTTGAGTCGATGATGATTTTGAGCTAAAACCCAGCTGTTGTTACCAACCAATTTTCATTTGAGTTCAGGAGAAACCGAACAAGTGCACTGTGCGCTATTGGTACTGAGGGGAACCTGGGAGATTAGAGCATTCGAAAAACAAGATTATGCTGGACTGTTCAGACAGTAGCCAGTGAGGTAGCAGAAGAATAACTGGCATTGATCAGCAACATTTATGAGCTCTGGCTCAGAAATGATGGTCGTTTTGTGCAAAGAGAGAGTAAATTATGACTGATCATGCTGTTAATAACCTCAAAAGATCTTTAAATGCCGGTTTGACACAAATATAGCTCTCTTTTTGTCAGGAAACAGCGTAGAGAATCACCAAATACATAGAGCCAGCTGACTTTGTTCCCAGTATGCTCTGCTGCCTCAGGTTGTTACCCAGGTGATGAGTGGCCACAGATGGCTCTGTTGTGGGTGAGAGAGTTCAGCCAATAGGGCTTCTGGGCCAGGACATGAGAAACATGATTGGTCAAGGTTAGGTTGAGGCAAAGGGCCAGTGTGGGTTGTTAGACCATCAATGGCTGTCAGGGGAGATAGGGCAGATGGGCTGCGTGTACAAATGTATAGCACCCATTTTCACATATTTCAGCATTTACGGTGGGTAACAGTAGTTTACTCTGTTCCTATCTTTTGTTCTTTCACGAGTGCCTTTTTGTAAGGAAGATGTCCATAAAAGCATAATTTTATAAGCACTTGGCTAGCATTCAATTTGAAATTTATGTGTTTCTTTGTCTGCACATCTCTGTGACTCAACTGTGATTTGTGACAACATGGTGATATACAGTGGATGCTGCTCTATTCTTAAGTGAGCCAAAAACATGTCACTATAAAACAAAACTTGCTTTGATGAGAACAATATTAATAGTCAGTGCTGAAATTGCAGAAAAGTCTGTAGCTCCGGTGACGAGTGCTAAGCAGTGTAGCCTTTCAGTAAAGTTTCACCTCACTCACTTTGCCTGTTACAGCTGTGATGATAAATCCACCATGACACGTCCAAGATGAATATGTTTTGCAGAGTAATAGAAAAATAAAATTAAATAAAAAGAAGAGACAAATGACCAACTAAGAGCGCTGGCCAGGCCAGTGCAGCAATCAGACCAAGTGACAACTTGTGCCCCCTATAAAATATGGTGTGCGCATGTGTGTGGGTATGTGTGTGTCCGTGCTTGTGTGTGCGTATGTTAGAAACAAGAGAAATACCCTCCCCCCTTAAGAGAATGTTCTGTCATGACAGATTTACAATGTGCTTGCTGTGGTGAACAGTGTGCCTTAAAAGATTTTAGCACATATTTATCTGTGTGTGTGTGTAGGTGTGTGTACATGCGTGTGTGTACGTGTGTGTGAACGTATTTGAGTCTGTGTGGAAAAGGCTGGTGGTAGTAGTTTGTTCTGACAGGTAATTTCAGTCTGTAGCCCTGATACATCAGGGTCGAACTCAGGTAACACACATGCATGCACATACACATTACAGAGACTGAGTCCTGAGGCAGCTGTCATGTGATCTGTGTACTGTACTGTATTTATGCACTACACAGTGCAACTGAGGAAGTAAACAATGCGTGTAATGTGGTCGATAAGATGCAGTCATGCAATATATTTATGTTTTGTCATTAACATGCTTCAATTCTGACGCTTTAACAGGATAAAATGCTGTATTTCTTATTTTCACCATTTCATCATTTACAGCTGTGTGTTTATATTGTTATTCCTATGTCATATGTACATTTATGGCCGAGTTGTGACAAACGCATTCACATGCAGCTTGGTAATCTCATAAAATACACTTTTACATATGGGAGAGTGTGTAAACTTGTGTGTCTGTTACTGTATGTAACCTTTACTGTGTTACTGTGATCATAAATACGAAACATATCTACTTTAATTGTAATGAAAAGTTGACGTTTGGTGGCAGAGTGTTGTTATTCCAAATAGAGACAGAGAGTGAGTGTTCAGGCTAAAAAATACTAATAGAAAACAAGTACTGTGTATATGCAAGTGTGATTGTTTATTTCTAATTATGTAAATCAAGATGTTTTATCCCTCAAATCTGAGTTGGAAGCTTTGGGCTTTTTGTGTGTCAGCAGTGCAAAATATGAAAAGGTGATAACTCAGTTTTCACTCTTAAACAATGAGCTAATTGCAGTTCAGGTGTGTGATGCTTAGCATCTCGTAGGCATTACTGGGTGAGCATTTAAAACAAGACGAGCAGTCGTAAATTGTCCAGTAGATTAAGAATGGAGCTCCCGCAGTAAATTCTCATTACAGCCAGTGCTTCCTAGTTGCTGTAATATCTATTTAGAGGATTATAAAGAACAGTATGGAAAACAGCAGTAAGTATGGAAACTGCAAATGCAAAATAACAATAATAATAATAATAAAATCCTAAAAATTGATTTTTATATTGGAGAAAAACTGTGATGCTAGAACTGAGCTGCAGTACAAAGGATCCCAAGCCAACACACATAAATCCTATTTCGTGCAACAAAGAAATCCTGCTGAAGTAGCTGTGTGGACATGTGTTGCATTCTGCGGTGCAGCTGTAAGCTTGGAAAAGACAAAATGTAACTGTTAGCATTAATCTTGTGCTGCTCAAAAACTTACTCAGGAAAATAACCACACACACACACACACACACACACACACACACAAGGGGCAACAGGAGGGGCAGAGACACTGCTAAGCTAGCAGCCACTTCACCTTGTACAGTCATCCCTCATGCCATACTTAACACATGCCACCTGAGGCTGTGTGTGTCTTTTTAAGTGACTATCCTCACTTGGGTCCTCCTAAAAGACATAAATCAGCACTGATAGCATCTTTTTTTCAGATCCCACCCCTGTGCTTTTGCACTTCCTTAGATCGTGAGCGCACCAACATCATGCATTGTTGCTTTGACTGGTCCTTGTCTTGATGTAGGATAAATGTCTGTAGCTTTAACAACCACAGAGCATCATACAGTTCATTTCGACATCTGAGCGGAGACACTTTTCTCTGCAGTAAAGCCTCTTCAGATAAACGATAGAGTTCTTATCACGACATAAGACCTTTATAAACATGGGGAGAGCCAGAGAATAAATGAGCACTTCAGATATTTTATCTTTTGTGTCAAGAGCATTTTGAAAGGGCAAGACGTAATGCTGTTAACAGAGAAGAAGGGTGTTGTGATCTGGGCAAAATGAAATGACCCAATATTTGAAAATGTCATTGTTATTTTATTATAAACATCAATTAATGCTGTTTCACTGCTCACTGGGCGACAGGTTGAGAAAACAGCACACATGGAGTGTATTTGGCACTTGCTGTTATAATGTGTGTGTGTTCGTGTGTGCGCACTTATTTGCATGCTGCAGTGTGTGTGTATTGTTGATTAGCTCTGGTGCAGTGCCCAACCTCCCATCGAAACCTCTTTTACTCCAAAATAAGAGGAAGGGAGGAAAAAATAACACCAAAGATGTTTTTATCCTAACTCTGTCAAGACGTAGCCCTCTCCCTCTCTTGTTATAGTTCCCCCTCTCCTCTACCCATCTCTCTCTCACTCTCTCTTATCTTTTCTGCAACTTCTTTTGACTGCCCCCCCCCCCCCCCCCCCCAACCCCACACACACACTTTGCAGAATTCCCTTCTGAGATAAGCTGATATAAGCAGGCTGGAAAGTGAGAGAGCTGTGTTTCCTTTATTATGATCTCAGTGCTATAGGAGAGAGGAAACATTAGGCAGGGAATTGTTGAGGTGGACAGAGTAATTGTCCGTTTCTGACTTTGTGGAGGGAGGGATGTTCATCCAGGTTTGTTTAGGGTCATCGTCCAGTAAATACACTCCAGTCTGTGTTCGTATCCTAGCAACGCCGTTTCAGGTCCACCTGTTCAATGGGCCTCGGCCCAAACTTACTTCTAGGCACACACATGAAGACACAGACACAATCTGCATGTCCTGTCTGCCTCCTGTTCTCAGTTACACACAAATATGTGTGCTGTTATGCTATAATGATGTTCGGTTTTGATTCTCACACAGCTAGTGACACCTGTATTTGCAGCAGCACTGGTCATAGGTCACAGTCAGGAGAGTTTTTCCCCCAAGAAATGATGAATCTGTTTGAAAGAAGGGTCAAACATCAGGTTTAACTGATGCTCTCCAAGCGTCTTCACCTGCTCCGCCTCATCAGTTCTACGAGGAAATCATTTTTTATTTACCTTACAGGGTATGTCACTCCTTTATTCTCATACTGCCGTTACATCCAGCACAAGTATCACCACTGCTGTATGAGAGTTATATCAAATCCTTTATACTGATGCTGTATAAATACCAATTTCTTTGCTGGACAGTGTTAGAAAGAAATGATAGCAGAAAAAGAGCATGAAAATAAACCAAATGAACAACAGAGGAGAGCAAATTGTTTATTAAACAAAGGGAAAGAACAGCACTCTGCGTGTGTGTGGGTGCGTGGGTGTGTGTGTGTGTGTGGGTGTGTGTGTGTGCCTGCATCTCTTCCAGATAGATGGTTGCAAAGTGCAGAAATGGTTGTTGTGTAAAAGAACAGCCTGGGTGCTCATATTGATTCCAACTCCTCTTTCTCTGCTGTAGTCAGTATAATTGGGTTCAGCACTCCATCCCTTGTCCAATCAAACGACTTAATACTACTTACCTGGTTGCTTGCAGGCCAATCAGATTATTTTAATCACAAAATCAACTCAATCCCCTTATCTCTGGCTGATTTCATCTGCCCATCAGTGGTTGTGTGTGTGTGTGAGTGTGTGCGTTGCCAGCAGCATATTAAAAGGACAGGCAAGTGTTATGAAATACTACCACACACACTAATACACATATTACACAGCCCTGTTCGCCATTGTCTCTGTTACCATCTTTGTAACAGTATATTAATTGGTCTAGACATCTGCTCTGTGTACCATGGAAGTGTGGGAGTCTGTATAAACGGTAATAGCTTAGACCATAAAAATAAATTTGTTAAGTTAGAGGCATTAACACTACTTTATGAAAACGAAGGGCAAAAGAACATCTATCAACCTAAATTAAAAACTTTTTAAAATCAATAATAAAGATATTGGCTGACTTGCTACTTTTTTCCTGATTTAAGTCACAAAATTGAACTATGTAAATAAATAATAGGAATCTATGAGAGTTGAATGTGTGCAGCTTCATTAGCTTCATACACAACAGCACGTTCCTACACAGCATGAAGCAGCTCACCTGCGGGGCTACACGGTGGCTTTTCAAAGACATATCACGTGAGAACTTGTTCCATTTAAAGGTTCACCCTGTCGTCATGCAGGCACAGAACGGAGCAAAAGAAGAAGAACAGAGGAACTGTCTCTCCTGTGTTGTACATGACCACTGATAGAAGGAGTGAGGGAGACAGAGTGGGCAAGGACAACCATGATTAATGTGGAGACTATGTGGACCCAAGAATATCTTCCCTCTGCCCTCCATCTTAGTTAATGTGACCTGCCATATGGGTCACTCATTAACGTGTGTGTGCATGTGTGTGTGGTCTTAAAATGGACAGACTATGCTTTAGGTATTATTCATGCTCATGTGCTTTTTCTCTTTCTGTGATTACTTTTATGTCTTGGTCTGTGTTTAATTTATTTCCAGTTCAAATACACACAGTACACAGTTTGGACTCTCATACTGAGACTAGTGTACTTCAGTAATACTCACATTTTAAGAGGGTTTGCCTCCTTACAGGTTTGACTCTGTCTTGCTGCCATTTATTTCTGGAATGTGAATCCAATTTGACTTTACAAGCTCCAGTACAAAGTACCCTGAATATTTTAGTGATACTAGTAGATCATAAATTGACTTTCTCTCATCTAATTCAATATCCTTTTCTTCTGTCTCTCCTTGCTTTCATTCATTTCTTTCCCTCTCTCATTCTGAGTTTTCTGCTTCTCCCCTCCTCATTACTCCCCCCCCCCCCCTCACCTTACTCTCAGGTACATGATGAATGTGACATGGGATGGCAGAGACTTGTCATTCACAGAAGACGGCTACCAGGAATACCCGAAGCTGGTAGTCATTGTTCTCAACAAGGACAGAGAATGGGAGAAGGTAGGATATACACGTGTGTGTGTCTGGGTTGGTGTGTGTCTGTGCAAAAGTGTGTTCAACTATAGTACTATAGCAGCTACACTCAGGGCACACACACAATAATAGCTTTTTTATCACAAATGTTGGGTCTAAATCATTCATTTCACTTCCAACAGTTTTAGGCTCAGTTGTAAGTACAGTTTTGAGGTACTTGTACTTTACGTGGGTATTTCCTTTTTATGCTACTATATACACTTTGATTCCACTATTTTTTCAGAGGGACATATTGTACTTTTATTGTATCAGCCTGTATGATTGTAATACACACGGCAAAGTAAATGTGGTGCAATAAGCACTAAGCAGCAGAAGAGAAGATCTTACCTCGGTCTCACCATACACCACTTGTTGATCAATGAGCACATTTAGCACGAAGGATTTCCTTAACTGGTTAATGTGAGGAAGCTTCTGTAAAGAATTGCCATTGGCTGAGAATTCTTGGCATTGTAATGGACTTTAAATGGCTGCCATGCATCTTTATACCTACATCTGGCTGTCTCACTCAGGATTAAATAGCACATATATTTCAATTCCTCAATAGCTCATAGTTCAGAGTGGCTGAAACTGAGAGGACACATTGGTGAGAAGGCTGGAAAAAGAGAAATGTGTAGCTACAGGTAGAATTTGGATAAGAAAGGAGGGGAGATAGTGAATTATGTCTTTTTGTATTTTCATCTGTGTCGCTCTTACTTTTCTACCTCCACCACATTCGGTCTCCCTTTTCCTTTATTTCTTATAATAGTTTCCTCATCTCTCTTCTTATTTCCTACTCTGACCGTCTTATACTTTATCATTTTTTTCTTCTTTGATCTTTCCATCTTTCCTCCCTTATTATCTCCTTCATCACATCTCCTTCCCTTGATGCCCAGGCCAGATAATCTGTGCCCTCTCACTGTCTTTAGCTGTGATTGCTGTTGTGGTCTCTGATTGCACCTCAAACCACAGTTAATAAAAACCTGAAACCTCAGTTATTGGGGTGGCAAGGGATCACTGCTCGTGTGTGTGTGTGTGTGTGTGTGTGTGTGTGTGTGTGTGTGTATGTGTGCGCTTGGATAAATGTTTACCCTTCCACTTTGGCTATTGACAGAAACACTATTGGAGGGACTTGCACTTCAACCAATCTGGTTTTAATTCAAGTCACACCTGTGCATGAGTGTTACACCATCCAGTTTAGTTTGCTGGTGTCTGGTGTCTCCACCCAGTCTCTAGTTATTTTATATTTCATACTGACGCACACCACACACTTGCACAAAAGACCCTTTGTTGGTGTAGCTGAGGAGAGTTAGGGTTTGTTGTTGTAAACACAGAGCCTGTGAAATTGATCAGTACCACTTCACCGTGGTGCACAGAAAAAGACTGAGGGTGTGTGAGACTCATAGACCCAAAGTGGAAACATAATTGGGAGTTCACTCTCTCTCTCTCTCTCTCTCTCTCTCTCTCTCTCTCTCTCTCTCTCTCTCTCTGTCTTGTGCAATCATCCCACCCATGCACCACAAATCAGCAGCACACAGAAAGAGACTTCCATGATGATCAAGGGATAAAAATTCAGTAACTGCACTAAAATATGGATATGTACTAAAAATATAAACCGTGTCTCCTTAGGGCACAGGAGGTAGAGACAATATATGGAGTGATACTAAGATCAGCGAGCAACAGAGACGGATGGGTCGAGATGGTCAGAGCTAATGAGTGTTAGAAAAGGAGACATAAAGAGGAAGAGAGAGGTGGAACTGAGCTACCACCACGTGTGTTTTCTCTTTTTCCAGTCACAACAGGTGGTTTAGCACTCAGGTGTCCACAGCACACACACCTGCTGCTCTCGGCACCACGCACACATGCAGTTGGGTAGATGGTATATATTTTTAAGTTTTGATGAGAGAGACTTTCAAAATCACTACACCTGTTAGATGTGTATGGTGTAAATGCCAGGGAATTCAAAAAAAGCACAGATTGCAACAAGTCATGCGAGTACATTTGATTGGATCAGGAGGGTGGATCCAGTGTGCCGTTAAGGGGGATTTATGCAAAATTAAGCTTTTATCTAGGGAAAAACATGCTGAACAGCTGAAAAAATTATAGTAATGAGAAAGAATAACAGTTCAGGTGGATGTGATCCTGCCAGAAGTGGCATACTAATGCACTCACCAACGAAGGGAATTCTGCAAAGACGACACCGTGATAAAATGACGTGATCAGCTCAGATATGTAGAATTTTAATTTAGCAGCACCTTGACATGAGCACTGGCTCTTTACCTGAATTTAACCCTGTGCACATTTATTCACACATGCAAAGCTGTTATTTTTTATTGAACTATGTTTGGTGAAATATTGCGGCTCCATCATTTATGAAGCATGTTCAAAATACTAATTTCAATTAAATATCAGTTTAACATAATTTCAGTCCAAAAGCAGAGAATAAATCAATGTTTACTAATTGACTAATGGACTTTGAGGATTCAGAACTCATGAATAGCATCAGAGGTCAACTTAAAAAAACGAGAAGTTGTCAGGGTTGTAAAAACTGTAAAAACATCTCCCTAACACATTCAGAGTTCCTGTATAACTTCACCACCTGTATGACAAAAGTGTATTTACCCATCAGAACCTGGATGTTATGTTTCATTTCTGCTGAGTAGATGGAGTGTGTAAATTGCTTCACGAGCTGCTGCAGTGTTAGCAGCCAGTTCACAAAATAATTATTTGCAGACAGCATGGGACTTGTGCTTGAAGAATCCCAATATGGAGAGAAGACACACACATGCTCACAAATCAACCCACACATACACACATGTGCCTGCAGAATTTACTCTAAATCCTAATAACAGCACTCCAATTTAAACAGCATCTCAATCCATGCGTGCAGTTTTCTCTCCCTGTTCAAGTCTGTCATCTTTCTCTCAGCCCGTCTTTTCTCTCTTACACACACATGCACGTATGTCTTCACACATGCACACAAGCATGCACTCTGTTCGCACTATAAAGGTACGTAAAGTGATTGGTGAGTCCATTTTCCCAACATAATTTAGCCTGTCAGTAGCGACAGATACTGTTTTATGACTGAATGGGTATCTCTGTGCCATTAGGAACTCATTCTCCCATAATGCAACTTGCCACAGTAATAACTCTCCCAGTGAGATTGGCACAGAAAAGGTGCTCATAGTGAGAGTACTGACCCATGTTTGTCTATATTTCTTAATATTGTTTCTCACTTTATTCAGCTCTGGTTGATTGTAGCCCTTGAGTGTGTGTAAGTGTGTTTGTGTAGGTCAAACACAGTGTGGCCGAACAAATGAGAGGAAGAGAGAAGCTTTTCTGAGTATCACATCCTCACCAAGTGCCTCTAGATCCATCTCAAGGTGATGAGTTGCTTGGATTGCAGCCATGGTATGTTATAATGTGGTAATCCTGTGGCCCCTACAATCACAACCTCCCACTGGCCTTGCTGTCACATTACACACACATACACACCATTTTCTATAACTGTGTGTGTGTGTGTGTGTAATGTCATATAGGGAGATTCAGCGTTCTTCTGCCTGGATGGTCGATAGAGAGAATCCTTTCTCCTCCCTGGCCATTAATTTATAACTCCTCTTTCTTTAATTAGAGAGACAGTGGAAGAGGCAAGAGGAGAAGAAGTGAGAAGAGCTGCTGAAGTCAGCTCCTTCTCGCTCTCTTCTCCCTCCTCGTTTTTCCTCTCTCTCTCCAGCCATCTTCTGAGTAGAACATTTATTTCTCTTTGGAGTTTATTCACTCTTCAGAAGCTTACATTGCTAATTGAAACTGTCTCTATGGGGTAGGCGTCAGGCTAGCAACCTGTTCCCATAAAAACCACACTGCTGCAGGACTTCAGGCGCTGTGGAGGGCCATCTGATTTGTGAGAGCCTTCATTGCGTCATCATGGGTTCAGTATCTGAGGGAGACACTGACGCTGAAGGAAAAAAAAAATCTGTGACAACTGTGATTCGTGATTGACAGGTTTTCTCCCGAGGTTATTCCAGGACAGTGTCTTGTGACTCATTTTCACATTTGTGTATTTCCTCCATGGCAGCAAAGCATGTTACAGCAGCCTCCACAAACTCCTGCAAGTTCAGCTGGGCACTTTTAGTGCTGATGGACTATAAGACTCACTATGAAGTAACTTGAAAACAGTTACTAACCCAACACCTTTAAGGCTCCAAACAACACTCCTTCCATTTGAAAGGAATATCTGAATATTGAAGATGAGCACTTTTTATAACATAATATCTAGAAAAGGCATCATCTTATATTTGGGCCAATGTGGCTGATAATTATGTACAGTAATTAGTTTGTAGTAGAGCTTAGATAAGACTGTATGTAACCCAGTGGGATTTACTGAATGAAGAAAAAAAAAATCAAAATGAAGACCTGTTATTTTAAGAGAAACTCTCACATTACATTACATAGTGGAAACATAAGTGAAGTATGTATATCAGCATAACACACACAGCTGGAAACTGCAGCTTTAGGGTCTGAATCCAAACTGTTTGTGATGCACAGTTCAAATGTTTTGAGCCCACTCTGTTCTCTGACTCATCTTTGTTTTTTGTTTTTTCTCATTCCCTTCATTTCTCAAGTCCTATCTCAGTAATTACACACAAATTCCCCCCTCACTGTTACATTGCCAAGCCCATTTCCTAGTTCACCTCCTCACCCTTTTAACAGACGCAGATTCATGCGTGTGCACCAGACTCACTCACTTGTGAAATGCAAAACAGCTGAGGTAAAGCACATTGACAAATGCAGCCGCTCCCCGGAGAGTGAAGGTGACACACAAGGAACCACACACATGCCCCCTCAGTGTACCATCCTACAGCCCCTCCTCAACACAAACCCCTTCACACACACGAGGACATAAACACACACTTGAGAGACGTGGCCGACAGCAGTGAGCTGTTGACAGTGGTGCTGGCTAAGAACGGAGCGAAGACTCTAATCCCTGTCAGACGATGGAAAACCACTCAAAGCAAAACAATTAAAATGCTAATTTCACTTCATCCTCTCTGCTTGCCTTTTAATGACTTAGCCAGGTATGGAGGCTGAGCACCAACATGTTTGTGTGCATATACGTGTGCATGTGACACATGTGATCTCTAAACAGTCAAAAGGTTTAGAGATCATAGATCGCTGTACTGTGCTCTATGTATATTATGTGTTTGTGAATGTTCATGTCGTGCAACTCCTTTTTTAAAACTTTGTTTTATTCACATTCATGATAAAATATCGTCTTTCCATTCGTTACTAGTTTGAAATCCAGTACTGAGTCTTTCGGTTTATACTCATGAATGTGTGTGTTGCTGTGTGACTGTCAAGGAAGCCACTCTACTTCATGCTACAACTGTATTGTGTCTTGATACCAGGATAGAGTGGAAAAAAGACTTTGAAATGGAGGGAGAGTGAGAGTGAGGTTTTGCCATTTTCTGGCTCCTGTAACATTAATAATGGAGAGTCAAGCAAAGCCTCGCTGCCTGCTGCTGTCTCCCTCCCTGCCCCCTGTCTGACACAAACATGCATAAATACTGTATACACACTCACACGCCCGCACACATGCATTTATTTGGGTAAAGAGCTTCCATAGGGGAATCTGTGACATAACACCTCTGACAACTTTCTGAATTATTAACAGCACTGCTATACTGCCACTCTCCTTTCCTGTTTCTGGCATTTAATTTCTTGTATTGTAGCTACAACTACACTGGCAACCAACGCCAGTTAATGTGTTTTTATATCTGTAATCCTCTTTCACTTTCTGTTTGCTTTGCTTTATTAGACATATGTTCCCCTGGTGTTTTAACAGATTACAGCAGTTAGGAAGTGACCAGGTGCAAAAACAAGATTGTTTTCACGTCACATTGTGATCATTGACTGGTGAACTGGTGATTTTCTCTGCGTTAGCAACAATGAGGACAAAAGACTTGCCAAGTAGTCAGTAATGTTTTCAACCCAAGAACAGCCAGTGCTGTTGTTACCGAGTGTGTTTTGGGCATATGGTGACTCCCAACCTGCTCATTAATTATAAAGTAGTGAATGAGATCAACACTGTCTGAAAATGCCTGAAATGGCAATTGAGCTGTTGTAATTTTTCATTTGTCATCTTCTCTGTGTTACCTTCTGCTCCTTCCTGCCTTGCAGATGGGGAAACTGGACAATGGCAGCCTGACACTGAAGTACCCAGTGTGGCCTCGCTTCAACTCCTTTGGCGATGCAGAGCTTGATGACAACCACCTGTCCATTGTCACTTTAGAAGAGAAACCTTTTGTTATCGTGGAAGACGTAGAGAGACTCACCGGTACCTGCATGAGGAACTCAGTCCCCTGCAGGAAGCATATTAAAGAGTAAGTCTATCACATTATGCAGTTATTTACTGGCCAGTTAGACATGTAGCTCAATATCAACTTTGACTGATTGCAAGATGATTTGTCTCTATGAAACAAGTTTCAGTTTATATCAGTGTGATTAATAATCACAAGGTAAAAGAAATTACATCATCCATTTTCCATTTTCTGCAGTATCGTGGTTGTATTCTCTCTCTCTCTCTCTGTCGCTCTCTCTTTTGTTCCTCTCATGAGCGCAGCAAGAGGTTCACTGTGTGATCTATGCAGGCCCTTGTTTCCACCCCCTGAAAATGGAGGCAACTGCTGAACTCAGCAATTTCCTTCCTTCCTTATCAATTTTCTCACTAATGCAGAAATACCACTAGCATCGTGTTATATTATGTTCTTGAAGTACATGTAAACAGTGAGAGTGGCTGAGAGTGTGTATGTGCGCTGTGAGTGGCCCGAGTGCTGCTGAATCAAAGCATATAATTGGTTTGCAGATAATATTATTTTTATCCACTGCAAAGCACACACACATTCATACACATACACACACACTTACAATGAGACTGGCACATACCCTACAAACTTTGTGTCTCTCTCCCATCACTGCGTACATGCACGTACAGAAAGTAACCGTCTATAACTACCTCACATATACACACATGGGTAAACACACACAAACAGAGCTGATTAAGCGGTAACAGGGTCCCAGGGAAGAGGCCAACAGAGATTTTCATCCAGAATCACTGTGAAGTAGGGCGGAGGATAAAGCATCTCCAAGGAGAAACATAAACACACACACACACAAGCTGATATACACTCTCTGTTGCCACATGTCCACTCATTTACATGCCACTGCATTCGGGTGTGTTCCTCCCTCCCACAGCGCAATTCCCACTCAAGCATCCGTAGTGTCCATTTGGAGAAAGAGGGATAGATGGAGGGAAGGAAAGAGGCAGAGAGGCAGAGAGTGTGGAGTGTGGAGTGGTGGAGGGTTGAATCAGGGGTTGAAGGACTATCCATGCATGCAGAACCACAAACTCACTCATCCAGGCTGGGCCTAAGAACAAGCCATACTCACACTAACAGTCACACATATAGCTCTGTTGTGCTCTGGAGACCCATCAGGCCCTGTAGCATTTCTATATAAGTTATCCTGTAACTTCACAAACAGCCTCCATATCATCACATGCTCTCAATGCCTGAACTGTACTATGGCCTGCCTAAATGAGTACACTGTACTGTACACTATTACAGTTCTGGCCTATATAGTTGATGTTTCACTGCAGCCGCCAGCTGAACCTGCCAGCAAGTTGACTTAGTTGTCCTTCTTTCTGGCATTTGTATCACAGATCTAATACCATGCATAACATGCTAGCCCCTCCCTCCCAGTAATGGCCATGTTTTTGTAATGCACCAGTACCTTACAGATACATGGCTGACTTTCTATCAGAAAATCAATCATAAAAATCAATACTCTAAGTTATGCCTGAAGCACTCATGTTTTCAGTATCAGTATGATGTTTCAGACACATTTATTTTCTGATTTTCTAATTTCCATTTTCCCTGTGATTTATTTTGAGTGTCGTTGTTTTAAAAGTATTTTGACTATGGAAACAAAATGCTACTTCTGTGGTAATGAATGCAACTGATTTTGTTGACACATGGTATGTTTGTAGGAGCATTTAGAGGCAAATCAGCGTATTCGTTTCATTTTAAATTGGCTCTAACAGCTGCTACAGATAATCTCTGGTTATAGCTGCAGAAAATCACCCTGGGTGATTGTGCAACATTTTCCAAAAACCCATACAGACAGACCAGCCAGAGCCTGATTTCTTGAAATGAAGCTTCTCTGTCCTGTGTGAAGCTATTAAAGCAAGAAGGGATTTTTTTTTTGTTTTGTTTTGTTTTGTTTTTGTTTCCAGCTTGATGGCAGGAACAAATTCCATTTGTGGTGACATTTGTTTGACAAGTCAATAGTGACTAGTGTGAGTAACACAGGAGTTTATGCTTGAGGCAAAAGTGGCAAATGTTTTTCTGGCACTTCAGAGTTTCTCCAAAGTGACAGAGTTTGAGTTCTGAAGGTAACTGCAGAGTCATGGCTGGATGTGTGGAGGGGTTTTTTTCCTCACTTTCCATTAAGTTTGTGCCCAGGCTGTTGTTAAACTAAAGGACGAGGTTATCTTCTCCTAATTAGCACACATCTAAAAGTTAAATGAGAGTCCCAGGTGGCTGGAAGTTGATGTTCAGTCTTGTGTGTGCGTGCGTGCGTGTATGAACACTGTCTGATCTCTCTTGCTCTCGAATTCACACACGCAGATGGTACAAGGTTTGCAGATGCAGCGCCGTCATAGACTCCTGTCTCTAGAGGGACAGAGATGTAGAAGGAAAGGAGGAGCGTATTTTTTTTTAGTCTTCTGATGTCATTGCTGAATAGAACAACATGAACGGAAAGGTGAAAGAGTCCCAGGGTGACATGTTTATTGGTGCATTCATATCAATTTAAAGAAGTCAAATGAAAAGAGAAGGAACTATATTTTGAGTCATACAGACATTTTACTGTATAAAGGTGGACAGCAGCTTTATCTGTTTCATGTTAAATGCAGATTGATAAATGAAATGGTTTTGTTCTGCACCATTCCTCTCATTCTTTTACGACCTGTCAATGATGAATATTGCTCAAAGCAGCTGCTGTTCTAATGATGTGTGTTTTTTTTTTTGTTTTTTTTGTAATTCTGTAGCAACACGACAGAGGCTGGTGGGACGTACATCAAAAAGTGCTGCAAAGGCTTCTGCATTGATATTTTGAAAAAGATTGCCAAGTATGTCAAGTTCACCTATGACCTGTACCTGGTGACCAATGGCAAGCATGGCAAGAAGATCAACAATGTCTGGAATGGGATGGTGGGAGAGGTAAGACAAACATATGTGCGTGGTTCAACTAACGGAAACAGTGTTCAGTCAATAAAGACGTCTTTATTAGATAAACTCTTATTATTACATTAGTTTTACCTAGGTATACCTAATAGACTGCCAACTGAGTGATACAAACTATAAATATGGGCTCACTGAGCTTCTTATGAAAGGCGGATGTAATTCACAGACATAAACTGTAACTAGTTTAGGCCCAATTTATTTAATGATGTATATAATAAAGAATTAGGAATGCACAGTTATCTGTCTGTGTATATGTGTTTTGTGGTATCAAACATACTTACACTACTAGCACAGCAATAATACACACAGCAGCTTCTTGCAAAGACCATGTGTGTATTGATCTGTCTTGACTTATTGCTTGCGTTATGTTTGCGAATCACTAACACGTGCTGGGAGGATATTAGAGACACCTGCACAACAGGATATTCCTGCTGCTTATGTTCCAAAACACGTTTTTAGCGTTGAGTTTGCCACATTTTTATAGGGGAAATGAAAACATTTTTAGCTGTGAGGCTTTGGCACTAACATTAAATGCTCAGAAAGTTTCTCCGAAAGTAAACAAATCTCAGCTACTCCTGAAGAAAAACTTCAGTCTTTATTCAGCAGCTGTAAGTTTAAGGGAAAGTTCAGTTCATTTTAAGACTGTAAACCTTTTGGCTTTAGCTTTTAGGGCAGACTTTATTTACTGAAGTTCATCTGGCATTTCTATATCACATTTAGTAGTGACTCCAGCTGGCATATCTATTACATTGGTTAAGACTAGGCCTTAAATTGAAATCTTTATTGATGTGCAGTAAATAGTTTTTATTGTATTATTGTGTGAGACGATGCTAATTTGTAGACGCTAGAAATGATTCGACTGCTAAGGTATTAGACTCTAAACTTTGCGGTTTCTTATTATTATTATTATTATCCATGTTTCTGGTGTTATGTACAGCCAACCTGAGCAGGACTGTCTGTTTCATTTTCTGCTTGTTCTGTGTATGAAGTAACTAAAGACAGGAACAAAACTGTAAGGAGCACAATCAGGTGGCTGTGCACTTCAGAGTTTTGTTGATTATATTGACTGTTGCACTTGACTACCTCTCTAGTGGAAAATCAACAAATGCCATAATGATTGAAAATTCTGATGTAAACTTTCCTCTTTCTTGTTCTCCCTTTTCCCTTTCCTGCGTTCTCCCGTTTTATCCACACTTTCTGTTTTCATATTTTCTGCTGTTACCTTTTCCCCTTGTTTTTCTCCCATGTCTTTCACCTCATTGTACGCATGCATGTCCCCCACTCTCCCCATCTTCACTCACATCTCTTCATCCCTAATTGCTCACATCTTCATCCATCCTTCCGCCCTCCCTCCCAACCCATGCTCCTCCATCTCCTCTGCCCTTCAAAGGTGGTCTATAAGAAAGCCGTCATGGCCGTCGGATCTCTGACGATCAATGAGGAGCGTTCTGAGGTCATCGATTTCTCCGTCCCGTTCGTGGAAACTGGGATCAGCGTCATGGTCTCCCGTAGCAATGGAACTGTCTCTCCATCAGCTTTCCTCGGTAACTGTCACGGAAAAGTTGTTGCTTTGTTGTTGGAAGAGGAAAATCTGTCTTGTTGGGGTTTTTTTTTCAGTTTGTCTGAATGTAGAAGTGTATTTGTTTTGGGTGTGTGTGTGTGTGTTCATACAGATACAGAGATGACAACACAATTCATTTCTGTTACACAGCTGTCAATACCTAGTCTTTCATCAGAGGGATTTAGTTCAACTCCAGACTCCTGCCACAATGACTCTCACTTACCTAAGAGGGATTTAACCACAGGGTTTTAACCTGAGTGACCATGGATATCCCTGTCATGGCTGCTCAGTCACGTTCATTAAATGTGTGGCTCATCCAAGCTGCTGCACTTACATGTACAGTACACACATGGGCACAGAGACAGCCAGCAAGGCTGCACAAAAGTGCTTATAGAAACACATATATACCCCAACACATACAGGCACAAAGACACACACACCGAGTGCAAAGACTGACATGTATGCAGCATGGGCTTACTGCTGTGAAAGTGGCAATTATAAGGGTTAGCAGGAAAACCCTATAATGGCTGCTTGCCACATACTTGCACACGCTCGGTGCATAGCTCTGTGCTAGTGGTGCTCTCCCATACATTAGAGCAGGGTTTCATCTCTGCAGCAGTGTTATGAACTCAGAGGGAGGACAGGACTGCTGACACTAGGACTTCCCAAACTGTACACCTCCTCATGCTGTCAAACAGGAGGTGTGTTTATGAAATTGTGTGTGGGGAGGAGGAATGTAGGGGCTATCCATGCAATTCCTACTTCAATATGTCTATGTGTATCTGCACATGACTGATTTATTCATTCAGTTCACAAAAAGGCAGTCACCATGAATTAGAAAAAGGTGATGTGTGAAACATGTATATTTAAAACAAGATCCCAGCATGTGCTAATACTCCGTCTCTGTCCTCTTTCCTCAGAGCCATTCAGTGCATCAGTATGGGTGATGATGTTTGTGATGCTCCTACTGGTGACTGCAATGGCTGTCTTCATGTTTGAGTACATCAGTCCGCTTGGCTTTAACAGAAATTTGGCACAGGGAAAAGGTGAGAACACGTGTAAACACCATGACCAAGATATTAACCTGTTTTGTTATTTTATGCATTCTCTTCTTTGTTCTAATTATCTCCTAAACCATCTGTCGCTCTCTCCCTGTCCTGTCTCCCAGACCCCCATGGTCCTTCATTCACCATGGGCAAGGCTGTGTGGCTGCTGTGGGGCCTGGTCTTCAACAACTCTGTGCCTGTGCAAAACCCAAAAGGAACCACCAGTAAGTTCATAGTGTCTGTGTGGGCCTTCTTCGCTGTCATCTTCCTAGCCTCCTACACTGCCAACCTGGCTGCCTTCATGATCCAGGAGGAGTTTGTGGACCAAGTCACTGGGCTTTCTGACAACAAGGTAATGGAGAAGTGGTTTGTTGAGATTGCTGAGGGAAAAAAAAAAGGTTTATGTTGGGATTGAATTTGCAACTGTTTTTTCCAAAATCCTGTAAGGAGATACAACTAGCAATTAAAAGCATCCAACTTTACCACACATTTTTCCAGTTACCTCCCTGGTTTTTCTTGTTTTTAAAGCTCTCATACCTACAGTTTTTATCAATCTGACTTTTTACCATTTTCCAGTAGCCTAAATCTGCTGAAAAGCACCATCATTTTTACTACCACCATACAGCCACATTGCAACAGCAGTATAAGGTCTATGTTTACAATGAAAAACATAACACATCTCATATCAACTAAGTTTTTCTTAATGATATGATATGATACCAAATCTGTACGTTTTCTTAATTTCACATGTTTTCAGCTCGCAATCTCTAGTTTACTAATTTCAAACATATAACCCTGAGTTATAATTAGAATAATGTTGAATAATGAAACTGCTGAGATTAAATGCAACTCATTAAGCTTTTAAATAAACAAAACTAGCAGGCTTCCCAGTATGCTTTGTTTGGCACTCATCAGAGACTCTTCTTTTATGTAGTTTGAAGAACCCATGTACAGTGTGTCTGTAATATGATCTGTAATATTAGGTCACTGAGTAATTCAAGTGCACTTTACCTGTAATCTTGCTGGTAACACCTGGCATAATGTTGGGCAGGTGCAGAAAATCCATTAAAATCCTATTAAAATTCCTGAGATATTTAGATTCACAATGCAAGTGTTTGTAATTGTGTTTGGATTTAAAAGCTTAAGCCACTCAGAGTGGGGTCTGTACACACTGCAGACAGTACCGTATATAATAATATTCTTCACACAGTTAAGCAATCTCCCATTTTCTGTTCTTAAATACTAAACACTTCCTGATTTCATCCACTGTGTGAACTAATAGAAACAGTGTTATGGTGCCTAACATAAAAACCTTTGTGTCTTACAAAAGACTGCTGAATGATTAGACGTACAACTGTGAAAATGTGCATTGAAAGGCAGGATAGGAAACTCTAAAAACTGGCCATGTAGGAAGAGACAGACAAGAGAATAGCTTAAAGGAAAAGGTCAAATCAAGAACAGAGAAACAGAGCTGGGGTTAAGTTCCTGAGGAGACAGTGACAGGTGTGTGTGGCGATGCTACCAAGGAGAGAGCATTTGTGATGATGTGCAAGGTTTTGACAACATACAGAAGGAGAGAGGGAGGGAGGGATGGATGGAAAAGGGGTACAGCAACTAGCAGGAGGCCATGAGGAATAGCGAGAGACCAAGACACACAATATGGTACAAGACAACAGGTGGACAGATATGGGCCAGGTTGATGGCTGAGGGAGGGAGGGAGAACATAAAGGAGATATGAAATGACAGAGATGGTTTAGGAAGAAAAGGACAAGGCAAAAAGGGTAAATGGCCATTCAGACAGATACGCTGAGTTCGGCTGCGCGTGGAGCAGATGTGGCCAGTAAAATGATGAAAAAAATTCCCCATTGACATCCCTGTCAGTGAATTTTCAGCAGAAATAGTCGTGTTGGATCACTAAGGTGGTGAAATGCTACAAAACAAACTTACAGCAAAGAAGCTTTGTACCGTGTTTTAGCTAACAAGTTAGCAAACACACATCTACACATACAGCTACATGACCACATCAGAGCTGCATGTCACCAAGGCCAATATTTCATTCACCAGTATTTAGCTTTAAGTTGATCACACAATTACAACAGTACTCTTCGACTGCTTCCATATAGTGTACATTAATGTTCTGTGACTTTAATCCCATCTACAAAAACTTTAACTGGATTGGCTGCTTCTCCAGCATCCAGCAAATTCTTTTGTCTAAATCAACTTACTGTATAGTTTCTGAATGAATATATAGTGGAATTAAAGTTTTATTTAAGAAAATGATGAACAGACCTACAGACCCCAGTGCCTGGTTTCAGTTCTGCCAGTCTGTAATGCAGGTGGTGATTTCAGACTGAGCAAACTTGATAAAACATAGCAGTTTTAAGTGGTTCCTGGGAATTTTCTTTACAACGCTAGTTTAGGATTTGACTGTCCGTTACGTTAATCAAAGATCAGTTCTGATATTTCATCATTAAAATGGATCATTCACAAAATCAGTTTCTATGTCAAAGTATATGTTAAATTTAGATTTTGGAAACTGATATGACAGTAAAAATGAATATATTGTTTTAAGACCATGTATCATAGGATGGTTCTTTTATTTCTAGTAGCTCTCTGGAACGTGTGACTGGGAAGTGAACCTTATGTGGTGAATGCATCATCCAGCTACAGTGTGATTGGTGCACCAAAGTTTTTTTTGATGCTCTTGGTTGCAGCAGTTGCGTCTCTGAACACAGACATTAGTAATTGTTGCCACAACATTTAGGGCAAAGTTAGGTCTGATTTTAAAGAGCTGCTTTTTAAGCAGACAAAGAATTATCCAACTGAAACAACAGAAAGTCTACAAGCTGGCATGTCAACACTTTTTTAGTGAAGCTGCTTAGCACCAACATAACACAGAAAATGAGATACAGACACACAAGGACCTTGAGTATCCCTGCTGTAGGACATATATAGAAAAGACAGCTGGAGTGTGATGGATTGACAGACCGGAGGAGACCCCAGTACACACACAACCACACAACACACAGACACATATAAAAAGGGAAAAGAGTCCTTTGCTTATATAACAGCAGAACTTGCTTAATAAGGAGATGGAGCTGGCAACAGGAAGAGGAGTAACTGAAGAGATATGGGATAAAACAAGCAAAGGCAGAGCTGAGATAAATGTACATAATACGGAGACCGCGCTTAAACTTGTGGCACTGGGATCCCACCTGAGGTCACATGACAGCCACAAAATCTTAACATATACTGATTTATGAGCTGCTCATGGCCATTTGGCAGTGCAGAGAGTTCTCTTATCTCCAGCTGTCTGCAACACAAACCCTCTGCTGCCTCTGATCTTTAATTTTCTCATCATCTCTGCATCAAGCTTTTATTATCAGGAGCTGGTGCATTTCTCAAAAGCCCTTCAATAGTCAACTACATGTAACCAATATCTAGATTTCCCCAGTGGCCCCAGCCCCCATCCCATTCTACTCCCTCTTTCCTTTTTAGTACCTTAAAACTACTGCTTCTCCAAAGAAGAGCCACAAAGACAGGAAAAGTGAGGCAGGATAGAGGTTCAACAGGAAGGATTGTGTGAGGAGAGGGTCTCCTGGGGGTTATTATCTGTGATGATGACACACACTGTGGGATGTCACTACTATCACATGCATACACACAATAGAGTTTGACTTATCAGTGTACTGTCATCGTGGCCTGACTACACATTAGAAGATTATGCAAATCAATGGCCTCATGTCTTCCTATAGGTTCACTTCCTATTGTGTTGTATGATTATGTGAAAGCAAAACACACAAGAAGCTTGTGGCCAGACCACCCTGGTCGAACCTGATCCTGTCTGCTCTTGGCAGCCCAGCAAGGTTGAGCCTGGGTAGTACTTGGGCAGCACGTTGGGGAGGTGGTTAGCACTGTCGCTTCACAGCAATAAGGTTCAAGGTTCGAATCCACCCCATCGGTGTTGAGTTTGCGTGTTCTCCCCTGCCTGAGTGGGCTTTCTCTCTCGGTCCAAAGACATGCAGATAGAAATCGGTGACTAAATTGTATGTAGGTGTGAATGTGTCTCTATGTTTCAGTACTGTAAAGGACTAGCAATCTGTCCAGGGTGTACCCTGCTCTTGGCCAGCTGGGATTGGTTCCAGCCCCCCCTGTGTCCCTTGGCATATTAGTATAAGTGGTAGATGATGGATGGAAAGCAAAACAGACTTGCATACACATGAACGTAGATTATTAAATCTATTTTAGCACTGATTAATCAGTGCTGCACACATACTCGCACAATCAATTACACTGTCTGGTTATAGAGAGACTCATAATAAACACTTTTAATTGATAGGATTTGTCTTTGGCTGGCACTGACTACTACTACAAAACCCTTGACCTGCACACTGAGCAGATTATACCTGAGAGAGACAACTGAAAGTTCAGACAGTCTGATGTTGTACATGGATCATAACAACATAACAAATTCATCATAAATGAAATAAATTTAAAAAAAGTTAAAAAAGAAGGGGACTGAAACAACCAAAGGTGCCACAAGTGAAATATAAATATGATTAGTCACTTTATTCCACACTGAAAATCAGAGAGAGAGAGAATGAATCAGTGTTTGAATGAAATGAAATAATGCAGTGGTTTGGTTTAGCTTACCATACAGATTCTATAGAAAATGGCCACATGGATGTGCTTTCTCACCCTCTTTGGTTTCTTGTATGACCAAAACAAAACAACCTTTTCCATGCATTTATTAAAGCGTTTCTGTTCAGTGAAAAACCTGTGTATTATTGTGGTAAATAACACCCCCATATTAGAACTTACACAAACACTAGTTGCACTAGTGAAGCACAAGTCTGCAATGAAATATAGCAATTGACACTGAAAAGATTATATCTCCTGCAGCATACACTGCTTTCTCACCTGTGATCATCGTGAAAGTTGTGAGAGAAATGACGTAACGTAGAAACACACAGATTTAGCATGAGCATTTGGAATATATTTTGTCTCTCACTGAATCTTTCTGTTCATACTTTTCCTCTCTCCTCCTGTTCTCGCCATTATTCTTCTTTCCTCTGCCACAGTTTCAGAACCCATACGCATACTCACCTCCGTTCCGCTTCGGGACAGTTCCTAACGGATCCACGGAGAGGAACATCAGGAAGAACTACCCTGCCATGCACCAGTACATGGTGAAATATCATCAAACTGGAGTCCAGGATGCACTTGTCAGCCTCAAAACAGGGTAAGGAAACACTGTGTGTGCGTTTTTATCAGTAAGAACACTTTACCGATGTGTGATCAAAGTACTCACTTGTATGTGTGTGTGCTTACACATAAATGTGCGTAATTGTGAGTGTACTTGCTGTCAAATGTACCTTGGAGTCTGGGGATGAATGGGCTTCCTCATTGGGAACAGCTATTTTTAGTTGTCGGCCCTACAGTGGTATCTGAAGGGGAAGGCTATCACAAAGCCAAGCCAGGCCTGATCATTTAAGGGAGTTGGGAGTTGAACTGATAAGTGGTTAAAATGGTGAAAGGAAAAGAAAGAAAGGAGGAAAGGCAGAAGAATGACTCTTCTCACCATCACATGGAGAGAAACGGGTGGGATAAGAGGCCGAGAGCAAAATGTCTGACTGAGAAAATTAGGAAAGGGTTTAGGGCAGGAGGGGAAGGGGGTGGGGAAAAGAAAGATGGTGGAAATAATTTGAGTGAAGGACGTAAGGTTAAGGAGATAATTTGACAAGAAGTTATTTCTGATTGGTTAATAGCTATAAAGTGAGATCCAATCAAAGCTCTTAGCTGGAAGGTCAGGCTGCCTGACACACAGGGAGGAGAGAGGAGAAAAAATAAAAATACACCCTAAAGAAATATGAGGATGTTTTAGATCCATAATGTTGTTGCAGCTACAGTATGTCTCACCCTCTTTCATCAATTATCAATGAAATGGATGTAAAAGATGTCAAAAATACTGTCAGTCACTTTCTGTGTTAATGCTGCTTTACACACAGCACGTGTAAACACACTTACATGTACAAATATCTCAGATAACTAATACTACATGCACATAAGCCAAACACACAGCTTGCCTTCATATTTACTATAAAAAAATACAGAGTAATGGCAATAAGTTTAATTGCCCAAACACTAACATTCGCACTAGCACTATGGGAATAAAACAGATTCTCCATTCATTTTCAGTGAGACCACTGTGTTTGCATAGATCTGACTGCTAAGAATTCTGCCAAAACAAATGCAGTTGTCTGAAAAAATAATCATACCTTCACCTTTAGCTCATCATCATCATCATCCTGCAAAACACCCTACTCTGGTAGTTTACTAGTCAAATATGTATGAGAGTAAAACTGTACAAATTAAACGTAGATACATGGAACAAATGAGTTATTGCTGTTATGGAAAGTTTCCAGAGTTATAAAAGTTTGCCTCATCACAAAGAGTCTTGACATCTCATGAGTGTTCAGCCTGAACTTTTGGATTTCATTTTCTCTCCAGTAACCTGTAGCCACACCAGCGTAGCCTCTTGAGTGCTGATGATGCAGTGCTGCTGTCAGTGTGAAGACAGGCTTGCTTGTTTGGTCTGAAATCGAATTCTAGACACAAAATATTTGTTTTGGCTTGAAATTGTAAATTTCAATCTTAAAACATTTTTACACATTCATTGTAAACATTCAACTGAAAGCGGCAGTACAAGCAAAATGTTACCTTTGCGACATTATTGAAGAAAAATTTGTTTTATGTTCTGCTAAACTGTTCGGTTTAAGGTTTAGATGCTACTTGTACAGTAATTTAACTGGTGCCCTGTAGTGGTGTTAAATAAGATTCAGAGTCACACTAAATGGTCATTTGGTGAGTTGAAGCTGATGTTCAAAAGTGTAGATCGAAAGCGGCAAGACAATCTGGGCTACTACGTTTTGTTTAGCCAGATGAAGGTGGGACAGATCAGTAATGACTGAGTCCCTCTCCAAGCTATTAGTGCTGCGGTATGCCTGGGTCCTAACATGAGCACAGAAATCCATGTTCACAGACATGCACAAGTGCACAGCCACATCTGCACAATCACACAGATGTATACACACACACCTGGTTCTCCACATGTTTGGACACACAGCCTGGTGAATATGAAGCCAGTGCTGGGTTAAGCTAATTACATAGCTAAACTATCAGCTGTGAGCCTCTGGGAGAGGGCTGGATCTGACATTCAGTAAATGCCAGCCAGTCACTGCACTATTAACAAGACTCTTTGTGTGTATATTTATGTGTGCATTAGTGTGTGTGTGTGTAGATACTGTGAGGGCTAGTGACGGCATCAGTTACACTGAAAATGTCAGTCTGAGTCTGCGATCTTTCCACTTCGCAGCTGCTTATTTCTGTGTGAAGTAGAAAGAGAGTGAGACAAATGTTTGTGTCTGTCTAAAGTTTGTTTAGGTCGTCATGTGCCTCCAAGGTCCTATCATCAGTGAAGCGTGCTGTATTGAGCTGCAGCCACTCCTCACTGTGCCCTCTGTGTTTGGCTACACGCTTGGATTGCACTTCTATTGGAGATGATTTAACACTTTTTAGAATTGATCCACAAACGACCAACTCTGACAACTAAGCCCTGCTGCTTCTGTCTGCCTCTAAAAAAAAAAAAATTAAACTCCTCATGCTTTAATCTTCATTCCTTCCATCTCTCTCTATTTTGTTCCCAGTAAACTGGATGCCTTCATCTATGATGCTGCAGTGCTGAACTACATGGCCGGCAGAGATGAAGGATGTAAGCTGGTGACCATTGGCAGCGGGTAACTAAATCTTTAATTATTTAGAAATACACTTCAAGTCTGGATTGTTTGCACACCAGTATGCAATCCTGGTATTCTTTGATTCAAACACTATGTAACTTGTGTCAACACAAATACATGTAACATGTAATTTTATTTAATAGGTTATTTATTGGGTAAAAAAGTCTATTAGGTTTTAACATTTTAAAAAATATGATTATTTGTATTATTGCTGAGAATTAGATTTGACATAGAGCACATGTATAACACTTGACATCAGGGGCCAATATGTGTCCTATATTTACTATATTTTAAATGCACCTTTGTTATCTTAGAAGAGGACAGTGTTTGAAGTGTGAGCATGTAGTTATGTAGTGCCATCACATAAGTTCAAGTGACATTTTTATAACATCATCCAGTGCAAATAAGCATCTTCATCCCAAAAAGGAAATTCTCATTAGAATATGTTAATAAGGTTCACATTTTGTTTATATTGTGAGAGTAAATGCTCCACTAGTCACTGCAGTGGATAAATAAATGATCCTTTAAATGTTGTATATGATTATAATATAATGACTGTAACTATTTCATATCATTTAAGACCAGGGGTTAAGATTGTGTGTCTTTGGGCTGAACCAGGAATTTAATGTTAAATGTTTTTGTGACTTTACTGAATAGATTTGACCTACATTTCCAGTTCATGGCATTTATGTGGATTATCATGCATGCACTAGCTCTTTAAAGGTTAAAAGGTGACACCAATGTGGGGAAATAAAGCGTAAAATATTTGTTTAAAGGTTAAAATATGGCTTTGTGTGTGTGTGTGTTTTTGGTTGTGCTTGTTTTCAGGTACATCTTTGCTACCACTGGTTACGGCATTGCTCTGCAGAAGGGCTCCTACTGGAAACGACAGGTGGATCTGGCTATCCTGGCTATTATTGGAGATGGTGAGAAACACACTCGCATAGCATTCACATATCCAGATTCAAAGTGCATGATGCTTTGCAGAAAGGCAAAATGTTACACTCCTTCTTGCCAACATTGGAATTCATGCGCACATACACACACATGCACATCACAACTGCCTTGTCTGCTGACAGCACAAAAGGAAGCGAAGTATAAATAGTCCTTTGATGTTATTCTGGACACAAAAGACCGTTCTAAACAGAGGGCAGAGAGTGTAAGTTATTCTAATATATTCCTTTTTTGCAGCACCAGATCTCTGTGTGTGCGAACACATTACTCTGTCTGAATCAACACATTCCTTTATTACAGTAGCCTCAGAAGTTCTTACATAAACAATTTTCCTACTGCAAAACTGTGAGAAAGCGAGATAGCTCGAGCTTTTAGTGACAGATTCATTTACATTTTACATCGGAAGAGTTTTGCTGATGCAAGTGTTCACAGCCACTCACATTAAGTGCACTGAAGTTGATTAAATGAACATTGGTGTCACAACAGTCCTCTCTAACCGAATCTTACCAGGGCTGCGGAGCAGGCCACTCTCCATTTTTTATGGTTGAATAATTTTTGACGAAGACTTCAGTGTTTTGTTGTCCTGTATTTTTTTTTTTAGTCATTAATCCCATCTAGTCTTCTTACATTTGCAGCTTTTTAAAGAAGAATCATTTATTGCAAATATACAATGAGGCTGCTTAAAAGCTCTACTCTCTTTGTGTCACTCTAATAACTCCTGTGCTGTGCTATTTGTCTAAACAATAAAGTCATGAGCAGCATGAGAGAAGGTGAGAGCAAAAGAGAGCTGTGAGGAAAAAAGAGATGGACACATAAAAGAGTGTGACAGAGATAGAGAGGGAGAAACCAGTGAGGGAAAGTGCAGCTGAAAAACAGATGTCTGCACATGTGATGGGCAGAGAGACGTCACAGAGAAGCCTGGATGAGGAGAAGACAATGAAAGAGTGTGTGTCAGGTAGTGAGAGGGATGGGGAGTGAGAGGAGGGCAGGTCCTTAATAGATGACAGTGACTCTGTGCCTCAGCAGATGCTACTTGATCAGACAGACAGTGTGGGTGGAGAGCAGAAGACTTTTCATTAACAGAGAGAAGATGTGTTTGAGGAGGGTGAAAAACAAACAGACAACAGAGAGACAAAACAGGATGTCTGGAAACATGTGGGCTGGCCTAGACATGGCTGAGTCAGCTGCACGTCACATTTGGTCTTTAAGGGCTAACCAAGCTTTATTTTGGCAAAATATACACGTAATGAGATCACTACCTGTTACTAGCAATAGTTACTACTTGTTAAGCCTAGTTTCAGACTGGGCAATCTTGATGTATTCATTTTGGGTACACCAGCAACAGTCCAGGTTCATGAGGTTTCATGGTGTAGCAAGGAATCAGTCAAACCTAAATATCATCTATTCAGGAACTATTTGTGAACAGCCATTTCTGAGGTGGAGCAGTGTCAAAGTGCAGATCAGCATTCTGAAAGACCTTTTCGTAATTTGAATGTCCTGAACTGGAACAGATTTTGTGTCTGTGATCCATAATAACATGAAGGCGAAGGGAGAATTTCAAAACATTTTCTTACTGCACTCATGCATCTTAAAGCAAAGGCTTCTTCCAGTCCTAGATGCTTCGACCTGAGACATTTTTAGAAGGAAGTGTGGATAAAACTTGTACTGACTTGTGTTCCTGTGTTCCATCTGACTGGTCAGTGGACTGTTGCTTAAGCTCTCTGACTGCTGAAAAGAGAACAAAATTTGAATTTCAGCACTACTTCCCTCTGGAGTGCAGCAGGAGCAGCTCCCCACAGCTTTTTCCTTGAATGCACCCGATTTATAAATAAAGGTACAAGTGACCTGTTGAGCATTTTTTTTAATTTTCCTCTGAAGCCTTTTCCAAATATTAAAATGAAATATACCATGGCTAGTTCTATTGGTGTATTTTTAAATCACACAGGATAAACATTCTCCTCAGAGACATCTAGCAGAAGACCACCATGGTATTTGTCTTTCCCCACTAACAGTCTGGGTTATCCAGCCCTCATTGACACAGATTGGATTAGCCACACACCAAATGTCAAAGAGGATGCCAGAAATGCAGGGAGAACAGGGGAGGGAACAGAATGAGGAATGAGAAAAGATCAGGTCTTTTGTACTTTCTGCTTTTCTTTCATTTAATGTAGAGAAACAATCTCTTTGTCCTCAGGCAACGTAGAAGGGACAGAATGACCAGTGACTGTGTTGACCCTGTAACAACAGGTCCTGCAACAGCACTTAATTAAAGAAATGTGTTAGCATTGTTTTTATAACACAGACTTTTTTTTAAACTCATTTTCTCCATAAGCAGATTACATGTCTGTAAATCTTTCTAAATACGTGTTTTAAAATCAGAATATTTTTTACTGTCTTTGCACATGGTGTCACCAAACTAATAGAGAGAAAAATTTAAACGTCACGTAGACACAGTTTTAAAGTGGATTAATAATGCAGTATCCATGTGTAAACTTATATATTTGTATGTATTTAAAATGCATTGGTTAAACAGCCATTTAGTTATGGATTTCAGTTTCTCTTTATTCTTTGGTTATTCAGGTGAAATGGAGGAACTAGAGGCCCAGTGGCTGACTGGGATTTGCCACAATGAAAAGAACGAGGTGATGTC
Organism: Mastacembelus armatus; assembly: GCF_900324485.2. Lineage (NCBI taxonomy): Eukaryota > Metazoa > Chordata > Actinopteri > Synbranchiformes > Mastacembelidae > Mastacembelus > Mastacembelus armatus. The sequence goes on from NC_046640.1 coordinate 19,659,408, forward strand.
AAGTCAGCTGGATGTGGACAACATGGCTGGGGTCTTCTACATGCTGGCCACAGCCATGGGGCTCTCTCTCATCACATTTGTTTCTGAGCATCTTTTTTATTGGAGGCTCAGATACTGTTTCACTGGGGTCTGCTCTGGGAAGCCAGGTCTTCTTTTCTCCATCAGTCGGGTAAGGACTGCTTGGTTCATGGGAGGAGTATGTTTGCATGTACTCGCATGAGCAACAAGCCCTTTTTAAGCCCGTTACAGAAAATTAAATTTTTTTATCAAAACAAGTTGCATGTTGGAACAACTGTCTTGAATTTGGCCCAGTAGTCAACTCACAGCAAAGAGGCCTTTGGATGTGTATACATGAGTACATGGCTGTGTAAATATCTAGGCCTGAGGTGGTCTGACTGGGTTAACAGTGGTCGTGTTTAAGGCTGGTGAAGCAATGCAACTATACATGGGGCTAATGCTGCATTATTGGGGTCAGACAAGCCCGTCAACTTTCCAGAACAAGGGAGCAGAGCAAGTACATGCACACACACACACACACACACACACATGCAGAACAATGTGAGCTACTGTTAAACTAAGAGTGAAACAAGGGGAAAGAAGGGAGGGCTGCACAAAGGAAGATGAGAGTGAAGAATGGGGATGGAGACAGGAGGGGGGATCACGAGGCAGCCCTGGTTAGTGACAAAAATAGATCCTAATTGCAGCATGTTTTGGGTAAAATCACTGCAACCTGCGTTAAATCAATCTGTTCTCTCCCATTCTGCTAAAAGGTCAGCATTCTCCTTTATTGTATGTTAGAGCAGAAGACATGGACTTGCATCTCTAAAAGCACTGCAGTGTCTGCACTGTTTCTGAGACAGTTTGACTCCTTTTGCAAAGTTAACAGAGGAGGGTAGTAAATAGGGAAGAACTTTTAGAAGAAAAATGTTATTTTAAAACTAAGTGTGATTTAGAGCAAAATTCATCTGTAATGGCCTATCCTGTGTTGATAACCTCTATAAAACGGTGCTAAACCAAAAAGCACTTTGAATTTGTTAACATGATGAATGTTTCGTTAAGCTGTATTTGTGACATGGAAAATGGACACAAAGAGGTAAGAGTTTGCTGTTGTTTTCTGAGAAATAAATCATAAATGAGAGCTCTCTGGCTTCACCTTTGGACATTCAATCAGCAGTTGCTTAGTTTCAAGTCCATATAAAAACAACTTAACTTAATCTGCCTCGGGGTCAAAGTGATGGTACCTTCTGCTCTTTACTGTTATTCTTTCACAACAAATTCATCACCCCCGAAATCCTGTGTATAAAACTACAAGATAAGGTATAAACCTTTTTAGTGTTGTTAATTTCATACGTAAAATACAGTTAAACTGTAAAATTGGTGGAGCTGCTAAGACTTCGGTAAAATTTACAGAACAACAGCTGTTTGGCCAGAGTACTTATTATGCTCGTCTCTCCCTCTGTTTCTTTGTCACCACCTCCTTTTACTTCATTCTCTCTCTCTTTCATTTCTGTCTTCTGTCTTCTGTCCTCACCTGTTTGTCTCCTCAATTCCACATATCCATTCATATGTCTCTATGCAGGGAATCTGGAGTTGCATCCATGGAGTCCACATTGACATGAAGAAAAAGACAGATCTGGACTTTAGCCCTCAAGACAAAATGCTGAAGCTCATTAAGTCTGCCAAACAGATGACCAACATGTCTAACCTGGGTGGCTCACACATGAACTCACCCAAACGTGAGTTCATGCACTCAGCTGGCCCAATGATCATGGACATGATGGCAGAGAAAGGAAACTTTATCTATGCTGACAACAGAAGCTATGCTCCCAAAGATATGATCTATGGGGACACTGGTGATCTCCAATCTTATATTGCTAACCGCCACAAAGACCACCTCAACAATTACATTTTCCAAGGAGGCCAGCATCCTCTGACCCTGAATGATGCCAATCCCAACACAGTGGAGGTGGCAGTGAGTGCTGATGCAGTCCAAACTAATGCTAAGCCTCCCCGGACCCTTTGGAAGAAATCAGTGGACACGCTCCGGTCAGTGCCACCTGGGCCCCCTCCAATGCCTGACATGTTGATGCCAGATCCACGAATGTCAATGAAGACACAGCGCTACCTCCCTGAGGACACAGCCCACTCTGACATCTCCGACTGTTCCAGCAGAGCAGCCTCCTACAAGGACCCAGAAAACAACAAGCACCTGAAGCCCAAGGACAACTTAAAAAAAAGATCGGTGACGTCAAAATACCCAAGGGACTGCAGTGAGGTGGAGCTGTCCTACTTAAAGACTAAGCAGGTCAGTGGTGGAACAAACCAAACAGGGAGAGGAGGAGAGAAAATCTACACTATCGACTCAGACCGAGAGCTAAGCCTGCATTCAGACCCTATTCACTACCGTGAGAGTCGTGGCCTTGCGGCTGATGACTTGGATTACCCCGAGATCTACTCTGACCATAGTGACAACTACAGGAAGTGTGAGCAGCCCATCATACATCTGAATTCATCTCCTTTGCATCGTACAGACTCAGATCTTCTACCAGACCCAACTTACTCTAAACATTACAGCCTGAAAGAGAAAAATATTTCCCTGTCCCCTCATGAATCTATTGATCGCTACAAACAGACACACTGCCGTTCTTGCTTGTCCAAAGTGACTGCTAGCTACCCACCAGCAGGGCCATACACATCTACAGGCTCTGCCTCTGCTTCTGTCACACGTTCACCCTATAATCGGTGTGAAGCATGCCTCCACACAGCTAACCTCTATGACATTAGTGAGGACCAGCTTCTCACAGACCCCTTGGTCAGCCCCACCATGCACCACCAACAGCAGCAGCAACCAGATGAAATGTTTGGTCTGTATTGGCCACAGACAGATGGGCCACATGTCCAAAAGAGAAACCGCTTGAGGCTGAGTCGACAGCACTCCTTTGACAACATCATGCTAGAAAAGCCCAAGGACGTAGACCTGGGCCGACCAGCACGCAGCGTTAGCCTGAAGGAGAAGGATCGCTTCATGGACTCTGCATCTGACTCACACTATGCGAACCTCTTTGGTGTGCGTCCATACTCTGGCAGACTGTTTGGCACTGGGTCCAAATCAATGCTGTTTAATCACAACCTGGAGGAGAGCAAGAGGAGCAAGTCCCTCTACCCAGCCCATGGTTCTGAAAACCCTTTCCTCAGCCACTCGCTGAGGGATGACACCAGCAGCAGACTGGTCCATGGGCGTAGCTCCTCTGATATTTACAAACAGCTGGCAGTGGCCTCACCTGTAGCGGTCCTTGGAGCGGCCCCCATCCAAACTCGCAATGATGCGAACAATCTCCGCTCTTCTGTTAAATCCACCACTTCATACTGCTCACGGGATGGGCGGATAGCTAATGACATGTATAATAAAGAGCATGTGATGCCTTACTCAACCAATAAGACTAGTGCATATCCAGCCCAACGTGGCGTCCTAAATTCAGCCCAATTCAGCAATAGACGGGTGTATAAAAAAATCCCCAGTCTGGAGTCAGATGTTTAGTTGGTATAAGGAATATGTTCTCTCCTCCCTTCTCCTCTCCGGGTTTGTATTATAATTTATCAACTATGTTATCCACTAAGGGATGCCATAGCAACACAACATTTTTCTTCATCTCTTTAACATTTTAATCCAAGAGAACTCGTGCCCACTTGGGTTTGATGGTAATAACTATTGCTTTCTTTGCAGATGATATCACCCTTTCAGTCCATTCTCTGCCATGTACCACTGAGTTAGCTCTGTGGTATGCACTCTGTGGTAAGGTATCTAAGTGTAAAGAAAAGGGGAATTATTAAGCCCCTAAAATCTGAAAAGAATAGAAAATAACATAGTCCCATTAATGGGACCAAGAGGGCCCAAGTTACAGTCAAGGACTCCTCCTTCAAAAGTTTTTGGGAAAGTCATAGTTGATTTGATTGAAATGAAACAAAAAGTGATGAAGAAGATAGGAGAAAGGAATGGGAAATTTGAGGGAGAGAGAGACAAGCTCTGTCAATCACCCACCCCACCCCCTACCCCCCTTTTTTCCTCTCCACCTCCACTGTCAAGTTTAGGGCACACTAGTTGAGGAGAAGAGCTCTGACAGGAGGCCAGATGGGCACGTTTGATGTCGCGGCCAGACATGGAGTCGTCCCAGGAGGGCAGGGGCATTACAGTCAGCTATTCTAATAGTCTGCTGCTTGTTACTCTGACAAATATGGCCACCAAGACACCTGGCAGTGCAGAGGAAGGGAGAGAGACAAAGGTGGTGAGCAGGTAAATGGCACAGACTTGACAGTCTAGTAGTTTTTGGCCTAGGTATTGGTGTGCTTTATTAGAATTTGGTTTTGTACTAAAGGCTGCCCATGCCAGTAGTGATGAGAAGGAGAAAGTGTTGTAGGTGCTGTTAGTGAATAATGTTTACAGACTGACATATAAAATAGACAGACTGACAAAATGACTCGTAGAAAAGGACAGACAAGCAGGGAAACTTGGGATTTTCATTTGTGGCGCTGAACATAGAAAAATAATTGCAAAGTATTACTTTTGTATTCTATGAAATTATAAGATTTACTAGGGATTCTGGCATCTGGATCCCTCTATGTAGTATCTTAGTGTTTGCTTATTTGGTAGCACAATAGTCATTAGTTTTAAAATCTCTCTCCCATATTTGCTTTTGAAAAAAGCATAGTTTTCTGAAAAATAACATCAAAAGTAGTAGATTTATGTTGCATGTGTTGATTTTTTTTCTGTGTTGGATAAATACACATATACACACTGACACATATTTTACATATTTTTGAAAAGAGACTGTGTCTTGTCAGATATGGAGGATGGATACTTGTACAATCAAAGCCTTGATCCTTGACCTTTGTGCTTAATAAATCAGTGCCATCCTGTAGCTCCTGCTGTAAAAGAGTAAGAGGACTGTGGAAAAGGAAGAGAGCAAAAAGGAGATAACCTGGGAGATAACATAAAATCACAACTGTGTCCACTTCCACCTTATCTGAATGGGGAGAGGGTGGACACTGATGTGTTTTTGTCATTGTATCTCCTCACCACTAAGAAACAGGGTATTGCCTATTAAAACCAGTGATGATTCTTTAATTCTTTCCTCCTTACTTGTTTGGTTCCTCAATCATCTTGACACTTCACTAGAATATAGAACCAATTTATTTTTGGGGTCTTTGTAAAATGTAATTTTGAATGATTGGTTGATACAGCAGTAATAGTGCTATACACTAACCACTACAGTCTTACTGGAAATTGCGTTAAGACTTGTTATCAATTACTCGCGACCCACAATGAACTGGGCTCTAAGAAAACTACTTGAGATTAATCTTTTTTTACCTTTCTATTGTTTTGGTGGGAATGTGAGATGGGGTGGATGGGACAAGATGGAGAGGGATGGAGACAAGGAAGCTCCAATGTTATGTGCTCATCAATCAAGTATCCATCTTAGTGTGTAAGTAAGCTGTGTATGTGCATGAGAGAACTTGGGTAAGCTTGAAATGTTAACCAGAACATTTGGTTCCTGACCTGGTTGTTTATTTATTTGTTTGTTCCTTTGTTTGTTTGTTTTTATAACAGTAGAAAAAGACTTGCACATGCACATACAGTAGTTCAGTGCACACTTGTGCCCACAGAAACCTTTTTGTAGCATTATACTGTACAAACTGTACAGTGAAAAGAAAAACCATGTAATCATCATAAGTGATTTGCTTCATTGATTGGATTCACAAAGCCAAATTGTCTCAAATAAAATACCTCAGGATGATTCTGTGAGTTTTGGGGAAGCTTCAACCGTAGCAACAGTACAGGACATGATGCAGTGCACAGGATTTTGTAGAAAAGAAAAAAATTAAGAAAAAATAAGAAAACCAACAACAAGATATTTAGTGGCTGCAAGCAGGATCAAACTTTACTCTTTTTGATGTTTACCAGTCCAACGTCTTCCAGTCTGGCTCTCTGCCCGAGCTGTTGCAACCCTCGTACAGAGAGAAAAAGATTAAGAGGAGGAGAGGAAGAGGTCTAGGCGATAGGGCACTCAGATTATTTCTCAGTGAGGGGTGTGCTGCGTGCGGCTCCGCTTCTTGTGAAACTGAGCACTTTTAACAGAATGGAAGATGTTACTTAATCGTCCATAATCTGAAAAGCTGGAATATTCAAACAGGAATCTCTCTCTCTTTCCTCTCCATGGATTTTAATGGCAGTCGAATGCGTTAGCCACTGTGTTTCAATTGAAGCTCCATCTTTAACAACCGTGGTCATATCGCCTCTTTTTGTACTCTTGGAATATTGCAGTGAACCTCTCCTTTCTTCTGAGTCAGCTCACCCAATGTTGACAGACGAGCAACATTTGTCTTCTTTTGCGTCTTATCTGCATATTTATTATTATCATATTTATCTTCACATGCTGCTTGTGTGAGCTGATGAGTGGACAATATTCACATGTAAAAATATCAAATGGCACCGTCGTATTTTATGAACTCATGATGATTTGTTCTATTTGTTCTACTTTTACAAAATTGTCATGTAAACTGATGCTGTTTTATGTTCAAATACACACACAAACACACCCAGACACACCCTTGTGATGACAACCCTGCTCTTTTTAATAGCAAAAATGTATTTTAATTACATTTAATGATAAATAATGAGGTGATGGCATGCAACCCCAGCTGTAACAATTTTAATGTTTTGTTTCTTTTTTTGTTTTTGTTTGTTTGTTTTTATGATGTTATGATCACTAATGCGTTGTAACCAGGTGTGAGTATATACATATTTGAGAGAAAAAAATTATCTATGTTTAACATGATGAAGATGCTGCTGCTGTTTCGGGGGAGAAGGCGAGGACCTGACCCCAGTGCAATGTCGTCATTGGCTGACGGGTCATTATCAGTCCATGTCCTGCCCAGTGGGGTTGCAGGTCAGGGTTCAGTTGATATGGCAGGACATCCTCGCTCTTCCTCCAATGGCAGGTGAGAATTACTGTATCACCAGCTCTGCTTCTCTCTTCCCTCTACTTCATCTGTAGGACTTCAACTGTAAAGAAGACAAAATAAAAAACGACCCTGTTCTTTGAGTCTGCTATCCCTCCAAAGATACAAGACCTCTTTCTTTATGGTTTGCTGTAAGAATAGAGCTTTTTTTAACTAATACTTCCTCAAAGACTTTTAAGGAACTATTTTGAATATATTTAGAAATGACACCTGTATACATCGCTTGTAAATTCATACTGGAAGACATCATCATGGAGAATTATAAATGATAAAGAGTAAAAACAATATTTTTTGTGTGAATTTCACAGGAGCTCTTCTGTACAGTGGAACTGTCTCTCTCTCTCTCTCTCTTTCACTCTCTTGCGCTCTCTCTTTCTCTCTCTCTCTCTCTCTCTATAGAGCGACTAAAATAAAATTTCACCATTCACAAGGTTGGCTGTCCTGTCAAAATTCACACCACGCTCAGTGCCTCACGTTATTTGAAAGAAACTAGTTTTGTAAGTTGATACCAACGGATTATTTTACAAGAAATGAGCAAGAAAAATGCTGTTTTACTGAATCTGTTTGTTTTTGAAGCTGAAGATATTGTTTTATTTTTATCAGTGTGTCTCTGTGCCTCTGCAGAATAGAGTCATAGAGTCTTAAGGCCTACTGCCTCAACATCATTAAATGTGTAGATTACAGAGCACACCTGTGTCCTATTCCCTATAAATCATCCACTGTAATTCCATTCTTTCATGCATTTCATTAATTGAATTTTAGCTAGAAAGTGGATAGCTCCAATTCCAGTTAAAACATGAAAACTTCAAAGTTATAGAAATTAGATCATGAAGGATTAAAAGCCCATTTTAATATCCACTGTTAACTTTGCAATTTTATATTCATTGAATTTTCATTACAAGTGTTTTTAAGTTGGTAATTTCTACAATGATGTCAGCTCTGACTTGTTGAAGTTATGTTTAAGGTTCATGGTTATGTTTTTTAAAGCCTGTGACAGGACAGAATGTTGGACATGCTACATGTCTGTCCACCACCTGGAGCTGCACAGGACAGCTACTTCCTGCTTTGGTACTGGAGTGACACTGAAGGTAAGTACTGTGCAGCAGAATTATGCAATAAGAATAACTGGGCTGTTTAGACACAAAATGTGCCCTGCGTCAAAAATCTGGCCATCCACTAAACATTAGAAATGCATGTTTGTAGTCCAGTCTGGTCACTTCTGTCACGTCTGTGGTCAATTCTGCAAAGGTAATGAACAAAAGTAATTTTTAAACTGATTTTGAAACACACCGTTTGGCCATTTTGGCAGTTTAATTGTCCTGTCTTTGTGTAAGTCATGTGTGCACAGGTCATGGTGCAGGCATTGTGATGCCAGAGAGGCTGCTGATGTTCTGACTACTTACTGACCTTGCACTCACTGGCATGTGTGAGTTTCTGTGTGTATGTGTGTGTGTGTCAGACAGAGCATCAAGAGGCTATTTGGCCTACAGCTATATTTACCATCTGCCGTATTCCTTCTTTTCTTTCCTCATGGTTTACATGCCTTTCTTCAATTTATTATATTCCATGTGTGCTCTTACCTCAACAGTATTTTCTTCCCACCAACAATCACCTTGCTGTTCTTCCATGATCCTTCTTATTGCCACAATTTTTTCTTATCATTGCTATTTCAAAACTCTGTCCCCATTTGTGTCTGTTTGTAGTGGTTGCATCCCCTCTGTGGCTTTCTATTCATAATCTACAATGTTACCAAAACATTATTTTAAGACCAGTGGTGTTCCCTTTGCGAAATGTGTAGAATCAGCTAATCAGTGAATAGCTTAAAAACTATTTACTTGGTGAATGAACCTAGAAAAATGCCTTTGTTGCACTGCACCTCCTGCCTGTCCTCATACATGTGCAGTAAGTCAAAGCAATGAGTTGATCCCTCTGAGCACTATATCTTGGCTCTTCTTTGAACGGCTGTAAAACTGCCTTCATGAACAGCTAAGAACAAAATATACAAACATGCATAAACATATACAGAATGCAAACACCTAATTTTTCAAAGCACTATCTAGGTTACAGTATATGTGCATAGAGTCTGCAGCACATATAGGAAGTGAAATTGTTCATTTTCTTATTGTTGTTTATCTTCTATCTCACAGAAATAAACATTATTCCTTTATGGTAGTTCAATGTGCCTCTCACTTTGGCTGTTATTTTATGGGAGGACAGTGTCATGTAATCAGAGTTTTATTTCTCTGCAACTTTTCAGTCTGTATTCACTATTTGCATTAATTTTCTCAGAATGACTACCTATGATTGTAGTAGCCTTGAAGCCTGATTTGGTGCTTTTGAAGATCACCACCACCGAAAATGTTAAGGTACATGAGGTCCAAAGGAAAAGTGGAATTTCTTCTTTCTGCTGTCACATGCTTAAATATGTTAAGAACAGAAGAGCTCCCAGCCAACTATCTTAGAAAATAACTAAATAACATGACACGTGATGTTATAGAATACCCCTTTTTGCTCTACATTTAATTTTAAACCAAGACTCAGCCCATTTCAAAAGAAAAGCTATCCTACCAAAATGCTCAAAGCTACATGAATGTGACAATGGCAAAAATAACAAAAGATAGAATTTAACACTCTGCTCAGAGGCAGCTTTCAGCATGAGTGATGGGCTGTGTTATATTATCTGATCGGTGAAGAGCCAGAATCACCACATTTCTGAAGTCTTCTCCTCATCCCATCTAACTACGTCTACCTGTCCGCTCCTGCCTCAGCCCTTTGGCTCTCATTTTAGCCTTAATAGCACCAAATCTGGCTTACTCATTATCATTCATATTGTTTCTGCTAACAGTACATTTCTTCTCCCTTTCTTAATACAGAGCCATCGTATGTCAAGTGGGGACACTTTGCAAGATTTGGTTGTTCATGGGTGGTTGTAAGGGGTGTCTGTGTATGTCAGAGACAGGCTGAGAGAGAGCCAAAGGCACAATGGAGGGGCAGTAATTGAAATGGGGGTGTCATTCATCAGATCGCACAAAGTCGACAACAGTGTGGTCCAAACACAGTGGTGGAAATATGGGTGTGTGAGAGAGAGTGTTTGTGTCAGCCGGATCGACAAAAAGACTGTGGCAGATCATTCTTCTTTAGCAGAGGGGCAGTTGAAAGCAAGAAGAGAGAGAAAAGAGCACTCATTTATTTTGTCATTTTCCATTCTCCCCGTTGGTCCTCAGAAAATCACCTCCCATTTGATTCTGGGAGACAAACAATTGGCACAGTCGGCCCCCCCTGGGCCCTCCCTGCATGTGTGTATGTCCATCTAGTGTGGGTCTTAGTCCACAAATGTTTGCACATAGATTTTTCTATCAAAAGCTCTTCTGTATCACCCATGGTGGGGATCTTATCTCTTCACACACATACACACACATACACACACTCACAGACACACACATGCTCCAAATCAACCCATAATTATTCTTTAAAGGGCCGAGGAAATAAGCCTGGTTATTATTAGATAAAAGGGATCAAAGTACTGTGGTTTAACTGACTGTACCTTCCTATCAATGGTCTGCCCACACAAAAGACCCTTTAAGGAGAGCCTTTGAAGGACGTAAGCCATCGTCGCTTCTTTAAAAATGAGATATTACCTTATTTCACCATGTGGGCTTCAAAATCAAATGAATAGGGTCAAGATGGGCCTTAATTCAGAGACATTTACTCCATGATAAACATTGTTGGAGTCAAAAAAGGTTTGTGAGCATGTTTTTAGTTGGGGTGGGAGTTAAAATATTTAAACAAAACACAAAATAATAAAAAATGAAATCAGCTACTTTAGATTAATGGTAGTCTTCTTCTCTCAGCTGACAGTGGCTACTGACCATGGTTTCAATGAGACAGTTCAATGGGGCAAAAGAATCCCAGACCCAGTATGTCAGTAGATAGTTGTAGTACATGGACTAAGCCTCTGTTGTTAAAACACTCTTTAAGTCTTTGGCTGTTGTTCGGTCTCTGTGCATGAAGGTGAACCTGTTTTTCAGAAGACATTTGCTCCTGCTAATCCAAACTGAATAGTAGGGGGAATTTGCTTTTTTGCCAAAGCAGTTTTAAATAGAAATGCTTTGGCACTGCAACTCAGTTTAACTCAATATATAATATTCCACATGCTGCTTTTTCATCAGGAATCTCTCAACTTTATAGAGGGGGGCAGTTTTCTCTTTAACACACTGGTTGTTTGTATAGACATTTAATTCTCTGTACCAATACTTTCTGTAGCTTAAAGCTACACACACTTGTTAACCAGAAACAAATTATGGCAGCCTACAGGGAATGCTAGTCACTCACACATACTGGAAAATGTAATTGAATAAGGGATTTTTAACGCTCGTCTACTAAAGGGTCAGAGGCTTTTCTTGACTGTTCATTTTAATTTCACAGGACTTTAATGAGCCTGTAGAGGTCTTCACTCCCAGCTCCTGTTAATATTGACCCAACACTCCTGCAGCTTTTTTTTTTATAGCCACACTGATAGTGGTTCGTGTTAGTCCAATAGTTAATTTCAAGCTATAGTCAAGATCAGATGTCATAGTAAATTTGTGAATCATTTAGCATTAAGAAAAAAAAATTGTAAGAATGGTCGTTGCCTAATACCTCAGTGAGAAGTGACACCGATAGAAAGTAACTTTGAAACTAACTTTGATATACTTTTTTTTTTTTGCACTGTTTGTGTCTTGGGTTGCCCTGCTATGGCAAACATTGGCTGCCTATTGTTGTGGTGTATAGACAGTAATGGGATTTGATGTATGAATCAGTAAACAGAGACAGCAGATGAAAGACAGACAGAAAGAGATGATGGAGAGAGAAGGATGAATGGATCCAGAGACGAAATGTTTTGCATTGTTTGGGCTAATGGATTTGTGATGCCACTCACTGTGGATTGATGACAGCTTGGTGATGTCTGCTAATGGAGGAAGGAAGGAAGGAAGGAAGGAAGGAGGAGGAGAGAATAGGGGGAGTAAACATTTCAGATTCTCATTTGAAAACTTAGACTATGCAACATACAGTTGTCAGTACAGAGTAAAGAGGGGCCAAAAGTTAGGTGACCATTGTGATGAAAAGCCCAGTATTCAATGATGCTCTGACCTGATCTAGTTTTAAACTGCTTTTAATACTCTAACCCAACCACTTTTCCCTCCACATAGCTATGTTGCATCTGTTTAAGTTAAGCTACTGTTGTCACACTAGCCCATATAGGAATATTAGGAAATGAGTATAGGGGGCATGTATATTTGTTTGTGATATCAGAGCTAATGGAAGTCATTAATTGTGTCAATTTAGGTCTGTCAATTCAGTTGATTCATTTATAAATCAAAGGTCAAATGGTGGTGTGTGTGTCTGTGTGTGTGTGTGTGTGTGTCTGTGTGTGTGTGTGTGTGTGTGTGTCTCAGGAGCAGAGACAGGAAGGGGCGGGCACCTCTACTTCTGAAATTTCTTTCTCTTTAAACTGAACTGGTTGTCAATGACAATTACACAGGTCCTAATATTTTTGACTGCAGATTTTGCATTTTGACATTGCAACAAACTGAAACACGAGAAAACTAAATTACATTTAAGAGTCTATGGTTTCTGAGTTATTTGTCCTCCTTTGTCTCTGCAGGTATGTGGTCGGCTGATGTTTATTCAGGTGATGCACAATGGGATGCTGACCGCACTTTACAGGCTGTTGGCTCTTGACTATCAAAGGCTCGAAGGTCAGAGGTGGCAAGTTCACTATTTTGGGGCCATGCAAGGGATGAGAGGGTCTCTTATCTTGAACCTGGGTGAACATGTGATGTGTGCTAGGTTTCCTGGAGAGTGTGAAGGTACTGCTGGGCCTGTGGAGAAGCTGGATGGATGGATGAGTCAGAAAACATAGGACTTTCTCATGAGAGACTGGTGTCCTGTGTTTGTGTGAATGGATGTGGTGATGCGGTTCCTGCTGCCTTCGGTTGATGTTATTTCACACTTTAATTGTTTTACCTTTTGCGAGCAGCTTAAAAGTTGGAAAAAGTTTTTAGATACCTTCATCTTGACATGTTTCAAGTAAACATCCCTTGTGATTACAGCTTGTTACTGCAATGAAATGTTCACATTCATTTCTATTCCTTGTAAAGAAAAGGTTTTACTCAAAATTATTTTTGTGTCAAATAATATTTGTCCTCAGTGGAGGGATAATACATGGAAACAACTGCCATTGTTGTTTGAGAAGAGGTGTTTTGATTGAGCTCTTCCCTGAAAAAAAAAAAAAAAAGTGTTTAATCTGTAGCCTCTCTGTGTGTGTAAGACAATTGTCATTAAGGGCTGTCTCATGCACTTTGGATGTGGACGTGATGTGATGTGATTGTATTGATCTGTTCTGGTTGTGTGATTACAAGCCTCTGGGTGTAATATCACTAAGAGCTTTAAAGTCATACATATAGACTTTAACCTTCTTACCATCACCTTCAACACAGTTACAGACCTTTTCATTTGTTGTACTATACTACAGTCATAGACCTGGGATTTCATTAGCCTTTAATAGCCCCATCTGGGGCACAAATCAGGACTTATGCTTTGTACTTTCGCCCTAAAAAAATACTTTTTTGCTCTTGATTCATTTAACCTTTAATCAACCTGTTTAGCCTTGTTAAAACCTAAAATCAATTACTTCTTGCCTTTTTCTGAGCTAAACATGTGGGATTTCTATTTCTCTATTTATTCAATTGGGATTTCTGCCAGTTTCTTTTTTTTATATATATAAAAAAGGCTATTCCACCTTATTAAGTATAAAACAGAATCCAGTAGTACATAACACTGAATTCAGCATTGTCTGGTTATATAAGTCTATGACTTACATAAGCCTAGAACAGATAGCCCATGGCTGGGATTCCAAGTGTTTAAGTGATATCTAACTTAAAAAGTTGCCTATGAAGATGTACTCTGAACATTTGAACCATACAGCTTAGCAGGTGATATTAGCCTGGAGAAGCATGTCCTGGCTGACAGAAACAGCAGCCGCTGTTTCCACCAACAGCCATGTGTCCTGCTTTACGTGTCCTTGAGCAACACACTGAAACAGGGCTACCTGCTCCAGTTTTCTATGGGCAAGAGTCTCAGCTAAATCACTAAACTTGTAATAGCCAAAGTGAGTACATGCTTTTGAAATCACAGAAGTATTTTTGCACATGTATTCTCTGCCAGACAAAATCTCTCATGCAAACATAATAGATACAATGAAGTTCTGTTCAACATAAAAATAATGACAAGTTTCTCTCTCTCTCTCTCTCTCTCTCTCTCTCTCTCTCTCTCTCTCTCTCTCTCTCTCTGCTGGGGATGAAGAGAACAGAGGGAGAAAAGAGCCCAAGGGCTCAAGCAACAAAGCACACAACAGCCCAATGTAGGCTAGCATCTGTGTGTGTGTGTGTGTGTGTGTGTGTGTGTGTGTGTGTGTTTGTGTGTCTGTGTACACTTTCTTTGCAGAGTTTTGAGTGAAGGAAGCTACAGCTGTGCCTAATGCACATTAAATAAAATTAAGTTTTTTGAGGGTGAAGGGCTTAAAATCTGGCTTTTCTGTTTTTTTTCCTTTATTGTTCTTTTACATCCTAAACTTGACCTCTTAGTGAAGTGCATCTCCATAAAAGCCTCCATAAATCATTCAGAGTCTGTAATGTGCCTGCAGGTAATTAATTGCTGTGGTCTTTGAGCCAAGCTGAGCTGACACACACGGATGAGGGTGGAATAAAATTCACTGGATTTTTTTTGTCTGTCTTTTCCATCCTTGATTTTCTGTCTCCCTACTTCTGCCTCTTTAATTTCACATTGTAATTTTCCTTCTTATCATATACACCCAGCAGAGTGAGCGGTTGTTGTCGCTGAGGCATTTTGTCAACTGTTTTCTCAGGCTTTCCCATTTAATTGATGGATTTAGGGAAACTGAAAGATTTGCTGCAGGTTAGCAGCCATGTGAAGAAACAAAATATTTTTTAGATTGAAAGTTTTATTAAAACTGTTAGTTTCCATTTTAATACAATTTGTGCCATTAAACAAAAAAATCTAATACAAACTGAAATAAAGCCTGAAGCTATAGGTTCTGCTCCAGAAGCTTTCAAAAGGTAAAATCTATTGCCATAATAAAAACAAATAACTACAGATCCACACGGTATGTTCTAGTATTCTACTCTAAAATAATCTTTTTGTTTTGTTTTTGTTTTAATTCGATCTTTAATGATTATCATTTGTCAAGAGCCCTTCAACCAATGCAGCAAAATGTCACAGCTGTACAAGAGAGGCAGATTCATTGGTAGGTGCAGGAAGCCAGCAGAACGGAGATGAATGAACAGTGTAGACAGGAGAAAGAAAGGAGAAATTACAAATTGAAAAACTGATAATATTATGAAGATGTATGAAACCACAGTGATGTAAGTACCAACTCTTGTAGGTTTTAAGAAGCTGCGGTTTATGTTTGTGTTTGTTGTTTAAGAAGCTGCGGTTTATGTTTGTGTTTGTTGTTTGACTTTGCTTAAATCATAAGGTCTCAACTTCTAATAGCTAAGTTCTGCAGTAGATGTTGATTTTCACTGGAAACTCAACCCAGAACATGTTTCATTTTCTAAATTGTAAAAGCCCATGAAAGGAGCTGAGTGCGAGGCAGCACTGAATTTCAGACTTACATGTTAAAATGCAAATGGCGTCCCTGGGCATTTGATAGCCAAGCCCATGTTTTCAGCTGTATAATTGATTGAGTCACTGGGCACAATTGCAGTCTACAATGAAATGAGCAAAAAGCAGGTTGTATCAGGTGAACTGCCCTATAACTACGCTTGCTGTAGTGTTCCCATCCAATCACACTGCCCTTGCTAATGGTGATAAACGAGCTTGCTAGGGCTAGAGGCTAATTGAGTATCAGGCTAATCAGTATCACAGGCTAATTACTTGTTGCTAAACTTGTAGCTCATATGATTTTCAGATCACTGAAATTGTGTGTATCTGTGTGTGTGTGTGTGTGTGTGTGTGTGTGTGTGTGTGTGTGTGTGTGTGTGTGTAAATATAAATGCATACCGTACAGGTGTGCAGCTATGTGAGCACTCATGTCTGATTAAAAATATCTATCTTGATTGCAGTATACCAGAGGGAGATTGAGGTGTTAATTGGCAGTGTGCATGTGAATGTATGTTTATGTGTGTCTGCATGTGTGCGGACAATGTTTGCACATGGAGCATCACAGAGCTTGAATAACACAATTAAAGAATTCCTGCTGTGCCACATGAAAGTATGTACACACACACACACACACATACAGTGCAAACATTGTACTACAGCAGACCATGGACTATTATTCATAACTGTTCTGGGACCCATATGGTAAATCCTGATTTGTAACTTCATAATGTGTGGATGGGTGTTCACGTTTTGGTGGCTTGATTGCAGCACTCAGTCCCACCTAACCACATTATAGCCAGTGATACAGAGGCAGGTGAGTGTGGCAGATGATGAAGGTGATCATGTGCACAAGAGTGTGTCTCATCCCTGCTGACTTAAGCAGTTGTGATGTAGAATTATGTGAGGAGACTTATTTGGGTATCTGGGACAGCCATTCAGATCTTTTGCCTGCTGGCTAATACACACACACACACACAGGACACACATACACTACGCTTCTACCACAGCATAACTCTTCCCTTCTTTCATCTCCCCTCTGTATCTTTATTCCTTATCTCTCTGTCTCTTGCTGTCCTCACTTAACATTCTGTTGTTATAGGTAAACAGGACATCTAGGTACAAGCGACTCTCCAGTGATACTATGCCAGTCTTTCATTCTACCTGTTAGCATTAAAAATTCATTAGCTTTCACCGTTACACAAGTTTCTGATAGCAGAGACAGTCAAACACATAAAAACTGTCATGAATAATGTCCTTACTAACAAAAATGCAAATCTTTTTCAAGTGTCTGTGCTTTGGAAGGGAATCAGTGAGTATGGGTAGGTGGGCAAGTGCTATCGATTTTCTAAGCCTTATTTTCACTCAGACGTACATTTACATAGTTTTGTTTGGAAGCCCTTGAAAGCTCTCTATAAAGTTTTTGAATGTCTGTGGTGCCAGTTTGACGAGCACACAAGGAAAAATAAGGAAGCACAGGCCGAATGTATTCAGCGTGTAATCTATATTAGTCTATATAGAGAGAAATGCTAATTTCAAATAAAACAACAAAACAATAAAAACAAAAGAAAGTCACTGAAACTGTTAGTCATTGGACAAATATCAAAAACCTATAAAATTCATTCAAACATCCCCAAGTGTGTTACTAAGTAATATCTGCTAGCTCTGCCTTACACTAAGCAAATGGCCTCTTCAAAGAGGAAAACACTTGGTGCCCCTAATTTCACAAGTGACCTGACTTCGACTGACCTGAAAGTAAAGCAGCTGTGTGGTAGTGGTTCTTTCACTTAACCAATTCTTTAGGAGTCTTTTTAAGTCGGGGTTGCTGTCAGTTTGGTTTAAACCCTTTTCCCTCCTTCCTCCCTCACACGTATATGTTGGTGAACTTCAGCTAGAGTTGTTGTTAGTCAGCACATGCTTTGCCAGCCCCGTTATGTAAACCCATCACACTGCCCTAACTCCAGCTTGCCTCACAGTGATGGCGCCCCTGGATGTGGATTTGTGTTTGTCTGTGTATGTACAAGGAGGCCTCTGGGTGTGTACGTGTTTGTATATCCACAAACTGATATTACCAGTTGTGAAACTTTTCTCTCCATGTTTTCTGCAGTGCATCCTAGCTAATCTCTGTGTCCAGTCTAGCAGCATTTGCATGAGTTTTATATATACATATAGATAAATACATATATAATGTACAAATGGGGCAGCACGGTGGCTTAGTGGTTAGCACTGTTGCCTCATAACAAGAAGGTCCTGGGTTCGTAACCCATCAGGGGCCTTTCTGTGTGGAGTCTGCATGTTCTCCCTGTGCTTGTGTGGGTTTTCTCCAGGTACTCTGGTTTCCTCCCACAGTCCAAAAACATGTATGTCAGGTTGATTGGTGACTCTAAATTGCCCATAGGAGTGAGTGTGAGTGTGTGAAGTTGTTTGTCTCTATGTGGCCCTGTGATGGACTGGTGACCTGTCCAGGGTGTACCCCTGCCTTTCACCCAAAGAGACAGGGTCTAATAGGTCTAGATAATGGATGGATAGCAGTGAAAGCTGAGTGGTTGTTTGTCTTTGTGCATACAGTATGTGCACAACTTGGGAATGCACAAAATGTATCCACAAATACTTAAAGTGGAGTTGTGCTTCATATTCATGTCCCAAGCATCTAATGAAATAATGAAATATTGTGAATTAAGAAATGCTGTGCTATAAAGCCTCCGCTCCAGCAAAATGACCAAAATACTGAATCTCTGTCACAACATGAGCAATGTTCTTTGTTGTTTAAGAATCACACTAATATAAAAATTCCCTCGGAGCAATAGTGTTCCCTATCATCAAGCC
The DNA here is from genome assembly GCF_900324485.2 of Mastacembelus armatus. Taxonomy (NCBI): domain Eukaryota; kingdom Metazoa; phylum Chordata; class Actinopteri; order Synbranchiformes; family Mastacembelidae; genus Mastacembelus; species Mastacembelus armatus. Next base: position 19,677,912 of record NC_046640.1, read on the forward strand.
AAGCAAATGTTTTGTCACCCAGATTCAGAAAATCCACTCCAAAGTCACTGCATCATATCAAAAATGTAAGATGTTATGATGTATTACAATTTGAGAATGAAGCAACATTGTTCCTAAAAACACGTTTTTTTTTCCAGAGATGCTGGATAAGAGACTATAAAATGAGGAGAATGATCCAGTTATGTCACACAAATTATCTACAAAAATCTTGAAAATGTGCAAGTGCATGAACTTGCATATGTATGTGTCTATGTGGGGAAGTGCTGACAAGCCACATGTGTGTATCTGTTTTTAAACAAAGCCCCTGCCTGCAGGATGTGTCTTAGTTCCTTAGTCTCCACCGTCGCCCACGCTCTTAAATAGATCAGGTACATGAATTCCATGTGACACACACAGAGAAAGGGAGAGTGAGCAAGAGCAAAACAAGTTGTGAAAGTGAAATGAGTATCACACGGCGTCTCTTTGTCTCTTTTGTCTTTTCATCTTTTCAAAGTAGCTTTAGAAAATGATTAATGGCAGAGAGATGGAAGGACATCCGTAGTTGTTACAAGTGAGAGCTAATGCAGAATAGTTGTGGATCCTCTGTAATGACTATCAGTGCAGCTTCACTACCTGTTAAAAATCTAATTTGTTGCCATGTTGCCTTTGCAGAGGGATTAAAATGGAACAGATATTTGATTTTTCACTGTTTCAATAGCAATGAAGAGATAATGTCTGTCACACAAGTGGGAAAAACCTGATTTGAGCAGTCCCTGCAAATCCTGCCAGTGAGATGAGTTTCATTACAGATTCCTTTCAGTGGTTTAATCATGGATGATGCATGGGATTCCCTAGTGTCCTGCGCTCTCCCCTCCATGGCAGTCACAGTGTGAAGTATGAAGTAGAGAATGAAGGAAGGAGCAGGACTGTGGGAGGGATCTATGAAAGGACCAAGTCTAATTTGTGCAAGGAAAGTGTCACTCTCCATTTTTATTGTGCTCAGTGTGTGTTTGTGTGAGAGTTTCTGTTTTTGTGCCGATGAAAGTTGTATGTGTCCGTGGGTGAGGGACTCATAATAATATCATCATTGCAGCCATTTTCTTTCCCTGTGTCTAGACAGCTGGTGTTATCACGTTATCACTACCTATCACATCACACACACACTTCCACACTTCCTTCGACCCTCCTACACCTTTCCAGCTTCCATCTTCATGCAGTTTCTACCAGCATGGTGTCCAGAGTGATCATGGTTGCTAGCAATACATAATATCTATTATTATTCAAGTTAGGAATTTATGTAGTATTTTTCTTTGTCTTTAGGAGCTTTGGAGAACTCTGCTTAACCTTAGGATGGATGGGTGGATTGACTCAGGCGTACACTATCGTGTGTATGGCTCAGAAGAGCAGAGCCAGGCTGTTTTATGTAAGTCAGAGATCCTGAGAATATACAGTATATAGTATATGATGTGAAACCACTTCAGTGAAAGAAACATTAACAATGTTGAGGCCCAATGGAATTATTTATTTTTCAACTTGTACAAGAATGATGGAGAGCAAATTGCTTCTTCTGAAAGGAGGAAAATGAATCCTTTAATCTCCAGCTATTACTTTTTATCATCTTATACTTTAGCTCCTATTGCCTTTTAGCAGGAATAGCCTAAAGGACAACTGACAAAAAATCATAAAATAACTTGGATATCCTTTTAAACCTTCCAATTAAATGTGAGTTGTGTAAAACTTATATTGCCTTACATTACTTGAATTAAAGAGCAGTGATCACAGTGGACTTTGGGAGCCCACCTTCCAGTGGGCAAGCTCTTATCGTGAAAACAGAAGTACTAAGAGGAAAGAGAAGAAAGAATATGAAAAAGAAATAAATTATGAAAGAAAAACCAGTGTCCAGGACTGTGTTTTCCAGTTTAGTTTTGTAGGAATGACCAGTGCTACAACTCTCAGACCCAAATGTCCCTTCACACCTACCTCCTAAAATTAAAAGGAAGTATGCTCAAACCTAACCCCATGGACATGTTAGTAGAAGAATACTGAAAGCTTTGAGTATACTGCATATGATGTGACAGAAGTACAGGTGAAAAAAACACTACAGAAAGAAAGTAGAACAGAGGCAGAAGTGGAATGACATGGAAACATACCGAGTCTGTGTGATAAGATAATCAGTCTTCAGTACCAGCTGCCCATTATTGGGTTATTAACAGTTGCAGGTGGTAATAATGCCACAAGGCATTAAACCAGACAAACTGGTAACCACAACATCTAAATAATGAAGGCAGAACAACAGTGACTCGAGAGACAGCTCCTCTCATGGCTCGTCATTAAGGAAAACTGTGATTCCATGTGTCTTTGTATAGACTGAGAAACAACATACAATCTAAAATAGTCGTTAGAATAATGAGACGTGGAGAGCAGATGTTTCCCCTAACCAGAGCTATCATTCTAACTTTATATCTATGCTTGCTGTTTCTTTCTTCCTTCATTTTCAGTCTGCTATGCATTTGAGATTTTATCGTAGTCTGGTGATGATTGTGGCCATTTAACACTCCTACATTAAGCCTGTGAGCGAAATCTGGTGCAAGAGAGAAGGTCTAAAACAGCTCTCTTATTACAGCTTTACGACCCAGGACCACTGTCCCATCTGCCAGTTACTAAATCAATGTGATATTTTAGCACATGGAGTTAAGTTAGATCTGGGAGCTGGGATCAGTCCAAGGTCAAATGTCCATGCTTCAGCTGCCCATACGGATTTGAGAAGCAGAGAGAAATTAACTGCCAAATTCACAGAGGTGTGCAGAAGCTGCTGTGCTATGTCATAAATCATTTAAAAACATTTTATCTAGCCTTTGACTGAGCCATTGCTCACTATAATTTAAAGATTATTCTTTCTGAATGCAGTGCTGGAATACTGCATGCATGTAATACTGTATGTCTCACTAAACAGTAATAACAATACTACTAATTATAACACTAATACTACTACTAATAATAATAATAATTATTATTATTATTACACAATAACAAATATAATAATAATTTGTTTATGAACACGTTTTCTACCACACAGTTTTTGCGTATTTGTTGATAGACCACTTTCCAACTTTTGGAAATACTCTCTTTGTGTATCTATGCTGTTTTAGGGGTGAAAGGGAAAAGTAAAACTCACTTTCAAAACACTCAACATAGTCCTTGTCAGAAATGGAAGCTAGGATGAAAGGGCTGGTTTGGTGCAGCTTGTCTCATTTTAACTTTAAAATGTATGATTTTCCGGGTATGCTGGAAGATTTTTCGACTGACTGAATGAGCAGAACCACTTGGGACCACCTTTCATGAAGTCTCAGCTTTCTCAGCAGGATTCTGTTCTACTTTAACACACTCCTCCTTCCATTCCTCTCTTCCCATAAGTGAGTTCTCTCATGAGGACTTTCAGACTTACTGAAAGAAAGGCCCCTCTGCTCCTCTGTGCGACAGCGATGGATTGAAACAAGGAAAGAGGGCATTTAGAAGTGGATTGTCCCTCTCACCTGGGATGGTCCTGTGAGCAGCACATCAATACTACCCCACATTATATTAGATTTGAGTGATATTTTGCATCCTAAATACAGCCCCGTTATATTGCATGTAGACAAGTGCTCAGGCCAATAGAAGACATTTTTTTGAAGATTGCATAAATAGACTGTAGAAAAACTAATGTGTCTTACAAACTGGTGACTTATTTACAGGCAGCATATGTCCTTTGCGACACAGTTGTTTGTGTCAGATGGGTAGCATGGACATAGAATACTAGATTGCAGTACATAATGTAAATCCTATTGATATGCTGCTCAGGTGGAACTTTTCTAACAATCGGTAACAAACTGTGCCGCTGCAGTCCAGGGTGCTCAGTGCACTGGAGGGTAGGATTTCTGCTGTTACCAAGTTCTTCAGCACAATTTTTAAACTTTTTAAATGATTGTTCCAAACCAGATATCAATGAGTTTATTCAGTGGTTTGAATTTGTACCAACTGGACAAAAAGATATCGATGCACAGCATGTTAAACAACTGTGAAATGCAACATCTTTTTCAGTCTTTTAGTATTGACTTTTAAAATGCTCTCCATGCAGTCTGGGAGTCTGGTGGATTTAATAGGATTTGAAAAATGTTCAGCTTTTCACTGATGACATGGAGCTGTGACATTATGCCATTTGTCATTTGGAAAAAAAACTGTTGGATACAGTTTCTTTTTAGATGAGTTCTCAGATTAACTCAACAACAAATGTATCATAAAGAGAGGGCACTAATCATTAAAGGAAATGTCTAGTCTGAACAGTGTCACTCTACAACATCTATAGATTAGAATAATGCAGGAAACTCTTGAGAAGTGACGACAAATACAGTGTGATTTACATATAGATTGTAAAGACATTAATGATTCTCTGTGCAGTCTCTGGGAAATCGGCCCACAGCCAAAGGTTATCCTAGGACTAAAGCTCAGTTTCAGAGATTCAATGGATGCCTAACCTTAGAGGAATGACTAGATAAATAAATCCTTGCTTTACTTTTCCAAAAAAAAAAGAAACTCTACTCGTATCAAACTGAGGCATCTTTCCACACTTGCTAGAGGTTAGTGTAACAGATCTAAGATGTTTTCTTCATTTACTTTTTTCTTGCTTTATGCTGCATAGCTTAAAATACCCACATATGCTAATGCACACAGGATATGTGACATACTGTTTATTTTATACACCAGGCAATCTGCCCCAACACTCATGTTATAGTTTGCCAAAGGCTAAGCTAAGGAAACCAGGCTGCCATACATATTTATAATAAACCGTAAATAGGATGTAAAACAGTCTGTCTGTGATGTTTTGCCTTTAACCTTGCTCTTAGGACAGATATGTTTAATGTTGGTTATGCATGTGTGTTCGTTAGCAGTGTCTGTGATCTGCCTTAACTTAAGAGCTGGAAAGGGAACAGGGTAAGCACATAGCCAGTAGCCACAGGATGTCAGCATTAATAAAACAGACGCAGAAGAGACAGAGAAACATACACAGACACGCAATCTGCAGGCAGGGCCCTGTGTGTGTGTGTGTGTGTGTGTGTGTGTGTGTGTGTGTGAGGGCTGGAGATAATCAACCCTCATAAGGTTCAGTGGAATATGAGTGCTGACCCTGTTTCACCTGGCCTTCTCTCTTCAGCTTCCTCCTTCTTCTCTGTCTCAGAAGAGCTTACGCAGGTCTTTTGTAACACTTGAGGGATACTTGCTCCTACTGGACCTCAGTTTTCCTGTCACTGAGCCAACACTGCTCCAATGTTGAATTTTTTATCAGCAACAAATTGTTTCTGGCTCACACTTTTTTGATAATGTTTGAAATGCTGGCTATTCACTCATAATATCTTCCTGGGCATTCCAAGCCCACACTAGTGTGTGTAAGTACAGTATATGAGTAATACTGTGATTGTATTTTGGTCTGTAGTATCTATTGGGATTTTTACTGTTTCCACCCACTCTCTTGCCCTTTTTTTCATTGTCTGTGTTAGAGCAGACAAGTGCTGCAGGTACAAGTAGGTGTGATGTGAGGCATTTTGCTACGTGACATTCTTTCATCTTTAATTAGATGAATGCTGTTATGTGTGAGACATCATGTTTCCCTCAATTATAATTATAAACTCAGGACTGTGAAGATATATGATGGAAAATTGTCTATGACTTTGGCTTGTTGTCACTGCCATATATGTCAACAATAGCTGTTCAATGTATTTGGATTCTATAATTCCCTCCCTATATAGAAATTCCCACATGTCCTACAGTTTCAGAAGCATGAGAGATTTACAGGAAACAAAGAAGCAGTTGTTCCAGTGTTACTGTTTGTAATTAAAATGTATTGATTATTGATCCCCATTGTTTACTGTCAGCTCTCTTTACATCATATCAGAACTGTATTAAATTACTGCTCATTAATGCTGAACATTTAAAGTCTTGAACTCACTACCACAGTGTGGCTTTTATTATGAAGCAGTCACAGGAAATCTAGTATACTTCTCACAGTGGTAAGTGATGATGGTGCTTTCTTTTATTTTTAATGGAATAATACAACAGCAGGAGTATACAGACCCCACTGTTGCACCATGAAATCAGATTGCTGCTGCAATTATTATTAAATGACTTCTTTGTTGAAATAACAGGAGTTTGTTCACAGTTCACAAATACCCCAACTGCTCTTCTGTTGTATTTTTGAGCTTGGGACTTAGGAATGAAGGGAATGAAGTGGAATAAAGCTAAATGAACTTGTGTATGTGGCGTAACAGAAAGAGATACCATATTTTCTTATTACGTTAGAATGTGTTACTGTCATGCACCACATGTGCAATCGAGCATTCGTGGAACAGATAAGACGAACATTAATGCACACTGTGATTGACTGGTGAGTACTACTATATTTTTCCTGTTTGGATGGACAAACAGGTATGAATAACTCAGCAGCAACAGACAGTATGTTGTTCCAGTAAAGCTGATTTCTTATGAGGTCTCCATCCAAAAGAACAGTGATAGTAAACTGTAAGGGGAACAGTTTGCTGCAGCTGTGAGGAAAAGATGCCGCAAGGGAACTTTAGACTGATTGACATCTCTCTGCAGTAATTTAAAATGCTCAAGATATGTGTTTCCTTGTTCCTCAGACATTAGTATGCATGCAGAAGACTTATTCCTCTCATCATGTCATGAAGACTCCAAAACAATGAAGAGATCATCTGAATGATGTTGCAGAGTTTCTGACAATCTTCTTCACAGTTTTGCTTTGGGTTTTCTTACTAAATTTGCATTAGCTGTTTTATAGAGTTCGTGCCACATTTTAACACAGCCCACTGTCATAAGGGAAGTCAAATAATCCAATATATTAAACTAACTAAATAACATTTACATTTACAACACCTGTATTACTACATTCTCTTCTTTCATTTGCACTGAAGTGCATAAATTAAGGTTGTTAAATGTGATCTATACATTTAATGTGATCTTAGGTATTCAAAATTCTGCCCACAATTCGACACACACAGAGGTACAGTGTGTATATAATTGGATGGCTGAAGAAACCAGGCATTATTTCTTTTTCTGTATCTTTCTCTTGTAAAGGTGTGGTGTTCTAGCTCAGATAGTGAGGGGAGACATGTCAACAGGGAAGTGAGTGACAGGCAGTTAATGGGAGATAGATGATTATTAATCTATTGAGAGCAGACGGTGGCATGTAGTGATTACACACATGCACAGGCACATACACAATCATGATACATAATGATTACTCTGTCAAGGGCACCTTATGTTACTGGAAAGAATGGGAATGTGTATGCACACACACACACACACACACACACACACAGTGTCACTAAAATAGATGATGCTGACTCAGTCAAACTGTCAAGTTACTTCCTTTGTTGCATAACTAGACCTACCACTATAATTGTGAAGATTTGGACTAAGACACCACTCTGTTACTCCCTGCATCATTTGAGCCAGAATAATTTACCTTTTAACCTGCTTAACCTCTCTAAACTGCTCTACCTTTCAGTCTCTCTCAGCAGCATATCTCCTCTAGCTATCACTGAGATCATTTCAGGGTTTTATTTGAACTTAATATCCTGTTCTGTGTGGTGTGGTGGCAGTGCATTCGAATGTGCAGGGCACCATGATTCATATCATTTCTTTGTTTTCTGCCTGTTTAAAATTCCAGATATGTGGATTTTGCTTCATAAGGACCAATTATCCATTAGGATTGATTTTACAGTGTACACTGGTTGTATTTGCCCAGATTGGCAATGTCTTTACCACTTCTCCCTTATACGGGGAATAAATTGTTTTGTTTCAGTGATTTGTGATAGTAAAAGTGCTGATAAAATGTCATACGTGACCTGTAGGTCAGTTACATTTCACTCTAGATCAACATCAAATACACATGCATGACTAAATGCGTTCTCTTATTTGCTGTTAGGATTATTTATGAATAGGCTGCCATACATATGAGTGAAATTGCATAAACAATACTTTTTTTTTTTTCAAAATCCTCCACTTCCAGTCTTCATTTCTTTGGGTGTAAATAGGTGTAAAAAGGCATTATGATGATGATTTCAATGGGACTAGATAGCAATCATTCCCTATTTAACTCTCCCCATAATATGCTCTGTCTCGTTCAGTCAGACATATGCACATATGAATAAACTAGCCCATCTACACCTTGCTAGATTTCTCTCACATCCATTTCTACCATTTCTGCAGCTGCTCTGACCTCAGAGTAGGACGCATGAAGACTTAAATGAGGTAGTGATAGGCAAAGGGGGAGAAGTGGGATGACAGAAGGGAGAAGCTGATAGAAATACCGAGTGATGAGACATGAAGGAAAATACGAGGGTGAAGAAATGCAGGTTGGCAGAAAACTTCTTACATTAACACGATGTCCAACAGCTGCTGAAAAAACTTATAATAGAAAAAATACTTGTCAATCATTACTATATATCAATTAACATCTTTTTAATTAACTGCTATTAATTAAATTATTGCTAATTATACGATTGCGTCCAAGTTTGACACGAGTGAATCAAATCAACTTATCAAGTGTAGGAATCAAACAGTAGACTCTTACTGTGAAGGTCAGCAATGATAAATGAATGGAAAGTACTAGCGGGAGAAAGTGAGTGAAATGAGGATGGAATAAGTGAAGGGTGACTAGTGTGATGGAAAAATGACAGGAGATTAACAGGAATAAAAGCAAGGTGAAAGGGGAGAGATGATATTAAAAGAAAATGTTAGAGGATAAAGGGATAAAACAGGAGTGGATGGGAGTGAGTGGGGCAGGTGAGCTTATGTGGAGAGAGAGAGAAAATGGAAGAAGGGAAAAACCGAACAAGTGTAAAAAGTCAGAAAAGAGGATGAGAAAAGAGTAAAGACAGATACAAAAAGAGAGAAGAGAATCAAGGAGGAAATGTTAAACATTAAATTGGGTTTTGGCGAGAAGAGCCATAATCCGTCTTTCTGTCAGTTGAATTATGCCAGAATTGCAGGATTCCATTTTACTAACCCTAATCTGACTTCAACCAAATAATAAACTGTCTGCCAGAACAGGTTCATATTTGTAGCGTCTAGCACTGTCTCGTGTTAGATAAGGCTGCACAAGTAGTTTGACAAATGTGCCTGTTTTTAACATACGCAGCCATATAGAGAAATAATTCGACTTAGTTTAGATCATGTCTCAGCAGCTTGATATCTTTCCAACAGAAAAAAACAGAAAAAACAAAGGCACCTCTGAAGGCAGAGATGATGGAAGTGTGTGTGTGTGTGTGTGAGAGACAGAGACTGTCTAGGTTACAGTGTGTGCTTGATCTGCATATACATGACATGATCTCTGGTTAACAGAGAGATTACACAGCGACTTAGCCTGCTTTGTCACGGTGACCCTGCTAAGCCATGCTAACTCTAATAGCTAATAACCATTATATGCCAGCTGCCTGCCTGCTTCAAACTGTGCATGGATGGCTTTATGTGTCTCAACTTTCCTCCTTCTTCCTCTCACTCCCTCGAATGCACTTTCTGCAACCTCAAAGCAACCAACCACCCTTTCTCTGTTGCTTAAATTCATCTCTGCTCACCAAAGTCAGAGTTTCTTTTCCTGTCTCACCCAGTCTTTCCATTTACCCCACATTCACCTCTGTTTTTCTGTTCCCCTTCTCTGATTCTCTCTATCCTTCTTCCCCCTTTTTTCCCCTTTTCCTTCCCCTCCTCAGCAGGGGTGTTATGCCTTCTCTGGCACGTGAGCCGAAGACCAGATGTCTGCATTGGCTGCTGTTGGAAACTAGGTCATGCAGAGAGAGCGAGAGATAGAGAGAGAGTGAGAGAGGGAAAGAAATGAAAAGACAGGATGAAAGGTAAGGAAAGTAAAAAGAAATGGAGAGTGGGAGAGAAAAGAAGAGCAGAGAGAAGCAACCAACAAGAGTAAAGTACAAGAGGTGAATAAAAGCAGTCAAACAGGGAAGTAGAGGACAAGGAGGGAGGGGGGACTGATAGAAGAAGACTAAAGGGAGAGAGAGAAACTGGATGAGTGGGAAAGATAGATGATTCCTTCTTTACTGAAGAAGAAACTAAAAAAATGATGAAAACACTAAAAGTGAGGGGAAGAATGCTAAACCAAGGGCGATATGAATGTTAAAGTTGGTAGGACTGAAAATGTCCATCTGTAGACATTATTTGCATAGTGTGCAAGCTCCAACATTGTTGTATCTCTACACAACGAGCATTTAACATTACTGTTTAAATGTAGATTGATTTAAAAACTCTGCACTGTATTGCCCAGTGGCAATGTAATTTTGACACAATTTAGCAGATCTGATGTTAACTGATGAACACCTACATGATTTAAGAGTAAGATGTAGTTATCATTCCAGGTTAATCCAAAATACATTACTCATCATGAGCCTTCACTATTTAAATTCACAAATTTCATGAACCTCTGCTATTTAAAAAACCTGAACAAATATGTACAAAGATTTTAAACCCTGCTGGGTTTCAAACCAGAAACCTTCTTGCCGTGAGGCAACAGTGCTAACCACCAATACACCATGCTGCCCATTATATGGATGGTATTTGTGACATATAATGATAGCCATGATAGTGAATGGTATATGTTTATGAATCATTGTTGCATTTTTCCCTTTTAACTGTTGCATTGCATAATGGATGTATGGAACTGCACAAAAAATCTACATTACAGCATGTACCGTTTGGAAATGGTACGTTTAGATAAAATTTGTGAAGCCCAGTCTAAAATTTCATGTAGGCCTACAGACAGAAATAAATAAACATACAATTACATTCATTTGATATATTAAATACAGATCATATTGAACTCAAAGGGTTGAAGGCGCAAGCTACAAATTGTTTTGTAAATAATATAAAATTTTAATAAAGTTAATTGAAAGGATTACGTAATCCCAGAGGGCGCCGGGTCAGTGTCGTTACCAAGGTGAAGGGGCGGGACGCCACGTTAATGGCTAATGGTTTGACATGCTAATGGAGACTAATTTGTTAGCGCGCTAACAGTATTAGCATATGTTATTAGCTACGTGTTGCTAATTTGGATTGATGGTGAAAGTTAATATAAAGCTAATTTGAACTCTTAATCAACTTGTTAAGCGACGTGAGATGAGAAAAGTGACTGTCGAAAAATGTAAGAACTATCGCGTTTGCTTGCTAGAGGAGAGCACCGGGAAAGAGAGCACATGTCCCTGTTAAATCCTGTTGGTAATTCAACTCAACCCTCGACATTCATCGCCCAGTTTCAGGGAAACCGTGAGTAATGACCAGTAATTACTTTCTTCTGCATAAATTTACATGTTGTAAATTAGAGTAAGAAAACTGGCAATGCCTTGTAGTTGGTATGGTGGTCAGTGTTACCCTACTGTGATGCTTTTTAAAACATGCACAGCTCAGTAATGTATGTAGTGTATGCATGTGGAAAAACTGTTTATTTCTGGGTTTAAAAAAGCAGATTACATTGCAGCTTCGCAATTTGAAAACCATGTTCAGTCAGTTTGTGATACTATTTTGAAAAAAGTAATAGTCAGCTCGAGTAAATGATGTTTTAGACCACCCAACCACCCAACTCTCAGGGCTTTTGTTCATTTTAAAGGCTTTTTATTGACTGTGGTGTTAGTATGTGAAGCCTTTAGTTAATAGATTTGAATGCTGTAATTAAATGGACAGAAAAGTTATATTGTAGATTTGTGGTTTAAAAGTGAAAACAAACTTTTCAATGAAATTTCAATTGCAACTTGTGTGCTATAATTTATTGAAAAGAAGCATTTTATGCAATAATTTTATAGTTGTTTTAATGATCCTTTAAAAGTTCAAGAACACATTGTCATGACATAAATGGGTTAATTATTTGAATTTATGACACAGTAGGTGCATCTTGTGTTTACCATTCAACAAGGTTGGATTCATTAAACCATAAAAGCTAAGAAGTAGGTAAGGTTGATAATTAAATAGGAAATGGGAATATAAAAGTGTGATCTAAAATATTTCACTAAATGAAGTCACTAACATTTAATTTGCAGTTTACATTACATTTAGAAGAACAAAAAATCCTTAAGGAATTTGGTAAAGGTTAGCCAGTTAGAGATGCTACTGGCAAAGATAAAGCCTGTAAAATTATTTTTCTTTATATACGTTGTAAACAAAACATGAAATCAGCCTCTGGACTTAATAAATGAACCCTGGAATTTTATGCACAGTCTATTTAAAGGCCTGTGGGTAATTCCCTCAGTGTTCCATGAGAGATTTTCAGAAAGCTCTTTCTTTAAAAATATAGTACTAGTGTCCACCCTGTAAATTAGGCCTTTGCTAACTCTGCAGATGTTACTTACATGGATCATTGTGTCACAGTGTGTGATACTTGAAATTAGAGCCAAGAAAAGACATAAAATATACTTAATTTCAAGCTTAATTGGGAAGGATGAGTATGTACTTAACAAGGTCCTAGAATGAAAATAACTCATGTCTGTTGTTTGTTTTCTTTATACAAATATCCAGTTGTAACGTAACGTGTTGTCTGATGGAACTTCCATTACACAGACACACACATACAGACTTGCACACATTTAAACAGCCCATTACATTGATAGATGGCTGTAGCAGTGAGGATGTCTAAATGCATCTCCACACATTATTCAGAGTAGCACAGACTCTGAAGAGCCACATACTTCATCATCACAGCCATTTATATGGGCTACTTAAATAACTCCATTTACTCAGGCAAAGACACACATATGCATAGCCTCAGTCATACATGCATGTGAACAACAAACCTAAAGGTAAAATAACATAAAATATACACACGAATTACACAGACGAATGCGTTTGTTATTTGTAACTGCAGCATTTTAAAGCAAGAGCAATTAATTTTACTTTAATCCAAACTTCACCTTTCACTGTTCCTGTTTCTTAGTAGTTTGAATTGTCAGAGCACTTGAGAAAAGAAAAGCTGAAGATTTTGTGTACAAAAAAGAAATGAATTTTACAAGAATGTTTACCACCATATCCTTTATCTCCCTGGCAGTCAGATTCTACTGTGATGAATACGTGTTCATTCAGCATGCTAAATGATGGGCATTGGGTAGGTTGCAGACAGATGTGTGCATAGGTGTAGCTAGATAAGATTTGAATTATAGTGATAATCATTTAATCAGTTTGAGTAAATGCCTCTCAACCTTTTCAGATGTTTGTTCAGAGACCTTCTCTTGATCTCCATTTATCTCTCCATCAAGCCACCCATGGACACTGAGTTTTTTTTTTTTTCTCTTTTCTTTTTTTTTTATTTAAAAAAAATCTCCGTTCATTATGTGAGATGCTGTTGTCTACCTATTTCTTGCCTCAATAGTTATGGTGACATGTTTTTAGCCATGCTTGTTCAGGGTGACTTGTTAATCAGTGCATTGGCAGGATAGTTAAAGTTAGTCAGTAACAATCTACTGATGACAAGTGACCACTTGAATAAAAGAAAGTGGAAAGTAGAAGCATAAATGCACAAATGCTGTGTCTTTTTCTATTTTGCGTCCATTGTCAGGACATATACCATATATTGGTCACTATAGTTTACTGTATCTCTCCTCTACCGTCCTCCATTAATCATATCATTCATCTGTCGTCCTATTCTTTATTACTCTTCTCAATCATTCTTGCATCCTTTGCATCCATCTTTTTCTTAGGTGCACAGAGAAGCCATCATATTATTATCAGCATCATCATCAGCGACACAAATTCATCAGTCTGTTCCCCCTTCTAAAATACTCTTTGTGTGAAAGAAACTGTCACAGATAAGGGAGAGAAACAGGCTTAAAGAGAGAGGAGAGTTATGGGTGAAAGGTTTGAGTTGGAGGGAGGAGGAGGAGATGAAATTGAGAAATGGGGGTTGAGGAGAAAATTATTAAAGAGGATATTTGGGTGAAAGGAGGGCTGAAAAGCAAGGAAATGGTGAATAAGATAGTGGGAAAGAGAGAAAGACAGTACGAGGCACTGCTGTGCACAAGGGAATGGCTGTGAGATAAATATAGACAGGAAGGGGGTAGAAGGATTGGGATAGTAAGTAATGATCCAGTCTCAGAGATGGAAAGAGAAGAGTCAGGATAATTAATGAAGGGAGGACAAAAAGAGAAAGAGAAAGGAGAAAGATGGAGAAAAACAAAGAGTAGATAAATCACACTAAATAGGGGAAATGAGCGAGGAGAGCAGTATCATCAGACAGTGTGTGCACGATAATCGACTCTAGACAACAATATGTTCACACATCTGGATGTGAACATCCCCAGAAATCCCTAAAGCTGAAACTCAGCAGTTTTCTAGTCATTGTTTCTAATCATGTCTAATGTGCTGGGCTACAGAGTCAAAACAATGAGAATGTGCCAGTGTCATAATATTTATGGACTGGAGTGAATAGGCTTAACTGGCTGCCCTTTACAGTGTAGTTCCCTTTAGTAAAGCACTAATTAATGAGGTAGTTTTAAAAGGCCTGGCTTGCCCAGTCCTTACCAACACTATTTCCTCATTTAACTCTGGAGAAAAATGACAGAACTAAATGTTTCATAAAGGCTATTTCTCCAGTAAAGTAAGTTTTAAAAGAAAATCTAGTTGGTGTTTTTTCCAGAGCAATCAGAATATTGTCTCAGGAAATAGAAGCTTCTTCAGATTCTTTTAAAAGTGTATTTTTAGATGTATAGTCAGCACCACAAGCAAAATTCTGTTCATCTGCACTGTTTGTATCAGGTGTTTTTTGTTTTTTTTAATATCTCCAGACTTCAGTAGATAAAACCAAAACTACTACTAGGTTCAGCTTTCTTTCCAGTCTCTTTTCTCTCCCACCTGATTTATGTTGTGCCACTTCAGGCCGTTAGGAGTATGGATGGAATTTTTTTTATTTATTTATTTTTTTCTGGGCTTATAAATATGAGTGAGAGAGCACTTGTCAAGTTGAAACAGGCTCAACGACAGAGAAGGAAATTAACATATTATAGACCAGTAGCCTTTTGTTTCATGGCCATGAAACATCACAGAGTAATCGAAAAGATGATGTGAATATACAGTATGGCTCTGTATGACAAATACAGAAACGGATATTAACATGCTACAGTCTATTGGCCTTTTGTAACTGAAAAGAAAAGCTAAGGGAAAAATCAATATCAGAGCAAACAACAAGCTTTGTGATGCATTCAGGAATATCAAATATATGAATGTGTTTATTTTTGTCACTTGTGGTTTCAGAGACCGCTTCACAATGGACCAGTTTCCTAACCTTTTGTAGTCAAAGCCAATGTTTATGCCCAGTTCATCCACACCAGCCTGCCATTTATAACCAGCCTGGTTTATAACACTTCTTCTGACGCATACAACAAATTATATGCGTGAACCAATAAGAAAGTGACAAATTGCCCTGCATTACATTTGACCAAGCCATTCATTAACTATGACTGAACTCATGATGCTCAGGGTTCAACACTAAATGGACCAGTGGCAAATACTACAATGGGTTAATGGTATATTCTGATAGATTTGTACAGTAAAGTTTATTGTCAGAGACTGAGGGCTATCTGAATGCAAACCTGAGATTAATGTTGCAGTCATTTGATATTTCTTGACTCTATGATTTAATATTAATTGCTTCAGTGCAGCACCAAACAAGTTGCTGTACAATCCTATGCCTGTTTTTTTTTCTTCCTCACTTGTGTTTGGCAGTGAAATACCAGCTAGTATTTCATGTTAATAGATAATCTATCAGTATCTGCGGACACCCATAATAATCACAAACTCTTCCTGCAAAACCTCAGAGTTTTGGAGCTATTCCACATAGACATGGAACATAATCAAAAATTCAGAATTAGTTGGTTGCTAATTAAATGTGCTGCACCATATGTAGACTGATTAGGATGGTGTTTACGCTGCGTAGTCAAACCATGGCATCATCAGCACATCTGTTAGCTTGTGTGTTATTCCACACGTACCATGCCTGCAGTGTTGCCCCTCAGTCTGAGCCATACATAAACGTCTCACTTTCACTCCTATGTACAACACACACATACAGCACCATATGGCTATCAGAGAGAAGAGAAAGACAGACAGGTGAAATGGAAAACAAAAAACAGGCCATGCACATATGATTAAAACCCATGAAACATTGTGGACATTGATAGAAAACTTGGCACTGGTGATTAAAATGAGATATAGCTCTCCAGAGCAATTTAAAATCTTTTTTAGATCTAATTTAAGTGTACCTTACGGGCTAATTTAACTTCATTTGAAGACTGTAATTGATTTTTTTATAATAGTACTCCCTATTAAAGTGTAACTAACCATTTATCGGTTTATAATAGTGCTATTCTTTCTAGTTAGGGCTGTTGGTTCTAGCATGTAGGACAAATGTAAAATATTTGAAATATGTCTTACATGCAAACATTTTTCTGAGATGCTGTACTAAGAGCGATTTGGAAGTGGATGGCAATTACTGTATGTGGACTGTACGTTCCAGGGGTCAAACCAAGATAGATCTGTATTGATTGTATGTCTTACTGGATATGCAGTATGAATGTGTGTTATTATGTTTGTGTTTGGTCATGCATTTGTTCCTCTTGCTGTTCACTCAAAAAAGAAAAATGGGTTGGAATTTTGTGCGCGTGCATACTTGTGTATGTGTGGGTGTGTGTGTGTGAGAACGTGCATGCATACTGGTCTTTGGCAGACTATAAAGACAATGGCACTGTTGAGGGTTTTCCTTGGCAGATTGACAGAAACACTGATGACAAGTGATTGGATAAACCATGCCTGGAGGAGACACACACACTTGCAAGCATACACAGAAACACACACACACACATCCATGATCCATGCTCTCCAATACAGTACTGTCTTTCACTGACCCTGATTTTATGCTTTCACTCTGATTAGATGCTGCACTGATAACTTGGGATGCTCATTTTTCATTGGTTCACTGTAAAAGGTTCAAGATTGATGCTTTGGTAAAGGGTTTGAGATTGAGACTGATGTGTGATAGGGTCCATACAGGGTCGGAGGCTGCCTTATAACTTTCTATGACTAGTGTGATGTATAGGCCCATGGCTGACCATACACACACAACTATGTGGATAAAAAACATAAATGAGCCTTTCACAGAAGCTGAACTTATTGCAGTTTTCCTGCCTCCTTCAATGTAATGGATGTGGTGTGGATGCTGTCAAATATACTGTGCATGTGCGTCTGTGTGTGTTTGAGTTTTATACCATGGGAGTGAGTACATTTTTGGAAAGTGAGGTAATTCTGATATTTGGCTGTATATGGATTTAGGTGCTTTGTTGGTATGTGCACATAATTTTTGTGTGCACGCTCTATTGGATCAAGAGGAGTTCAGGCCAAATGTCAAACAGGGGTGGGAGCACAGCTGAAAATCAGACATGGTATGTGCCCTGTCTTGCTCAGTGTATTATGGCTGTACTTCACTTGATTGTTGTTGTAAGATACAAACCAGGAGAGGCTGCATTTGCTCATTTTGTTGCAAACCTCAGCAGATACATTTCTTATTTTGTCAATGTTAGTGATTGTTTCCCTTTGTTTTTTGCTTACTCCCAACTGTTTTCTATAGAATGAACCAATTAAACCAGGTTCAAACACTAAACTGTTTGGACCTGGTTTAATACAATTTCCTATTACTGTGCATCGTATTTTACTTAATAACAAAGTGTGCAAGCTTTAGGAAACAAACAAAACAAGTTGCATATTCCCAAAGCATTTTGAATTAATTTCACATTCCACATGCCCGCAAACGCTATTATTCTGCGCTATAGTAACACAACTGTAAATATACTGGATACTTCAAATATGTATCCATTGTAGCCAATGTTCAAGTATAAGTTAGGTATGGCTAAATATTGCAGTGTAAGGCCTTATCCCAGTGCTCTGACATTTGTGTTTACGTTCCTCGTGTTAAGCTCTTCTGTGTGCCTGTAAATTGCAGGCAGGAGCTTTGTAATCTCGTTTCCCCTTGATCCCTTTTACCTCTTATCGCTATGCTCCCGTCTGCTCTCTAACCTCTGTCCCTTCCTGTCTATAAACCCTCCAACCTTTCTTCCCTTTTTTTTTTGCTTCATGTTCTCCATCCTATTATCTAGGTTCCCCTCGGGTCTCCCTGCAGCCCCCACATCTTCCCCTCCAGGCTCCTGTCTTCACTCAACCTTCTCTTTCTTGCAGCTGAATTTTTGTTCCATTTTTCACCTCAAATTATTCTTTTTTTTTTTTTTTTAAACTTATGGACGTCTACCGTGCCATCCCCACCATCAGGTACCATCATCAATTTTAAAAGAAAGCTTACCTTAAAATCAGAACTTTTATTGCACAGCATGCTTTGCATTCACATTGCACTGCTAGAAATGGAAGATCCAAGCTGAAACTGGATGTGTGTTAGAAGAGCAGCAGAGATGCAGAGACATAGATAAGCCATCGATGTGGTTGTGTGTGGATTTGTGTGCTTTTTTTTGTGTTTGAGTTGTTCTAGTTACACGGGAGAATGTTGAAACTGCGTGACTGCCAGAATTATACACGGCATTTACCCATTTTGCCCACTCCTACGTTCCTCTAATCGTATAGTCGTGGTCTGTCTGCGTTCAGTGAAAAAGTACATTTTCAAGAGGCAGTGAGGAGGATTACTCACCTGCATTTTACTTTCTCCTTCCTGTGATGATAATTGAATTGATCCTAAATGGTTTTTAAATGGGCAGAGAGACTGCTGAATATTCAATGAGTAAGAAGACATGGATTCGGGGATTATGTTAGGATGTTACTCAGAGTGGAATGAACACAACATAAAGATCTAAATGGATTGTCTGTTTAAATGATTTCTAAAATATCTGATTTACCGTAAAAGGTAAATATAGAAGTTATGATGCCTATCTTGTACTTAATTTGAATTTGTTTTGTTGGAATTTTTCCAATTACGCTCAGACACTGAATCTAGATGATGAATGTAAAAGAAAAACATTTAAGTTCCCTCCATTATTAAACCCCCAAATTGCTGAATTTGCTCATTCAGTAAGATGAAAAAGGAAGGAAAGAATGACGAAGAGATTAGTAAAATTGTCGTAGTAAACAAAAAAAAAGAATAGGCAAAATGAAAACATAAAAATTAGAAAATTATAGTCAAGCAAAGAGATCATACTGTTTTGAATGACTTGAGAATCTGGCTGAAGGACAATCATACAGAGCATCACCTTTTTGAAGGCTGACATGCATGATGTAGCCTAAAACCTCATTATATGGACCAGTGCCTTCCTGTATAGGAATGGAGTTTGTAGTATTGACAATCCTGCTGAGAATCAATTCATTCAGCAGCTTGATGCAGCTTTTAGCTCATTGTTTGGACCAACAAATCATAACAATGCCAATTGACTTTAAATTATGGACAGCATCTCAAAAGCTCATACCCCTCCTCTGTGCATTATCTGCCCTGTGCTGAGTAGCAGGGAACCTAAGTGAATAAGAAGCCAGTTAGAAGATTTGGACATCCTGGGAAATCCAGAAACAAATCCAGATATTTTTCTGATTCTGAACTATGCAAAGCTGAACATTAGTGAATATAGGCTTCTCTTTTTAACAGCTAGAGAGAAGGACTCATATTGCCCTGTGTCTCCTTTATAGAGGAAAGATTCAAGACCAAGGTTATATTTGTCTAATACCTACATTTCTCATTATGTGCTCTTATATATGAGGGTGTTTTGACTTGCTGAATGGTGGCAGACCATTACTCCTGTGTCTGTTCTTTATTTCAGAATAACCATAGACACATCCATGAACATGAACTCATAGATGCTATTAGAAATTGGTGTAGATGTGTTATCTCTCTTTGCCACCCCCCCTCAGTATGGCCAAACTACAGAGAGGTCATTTAATTGATTCCAGTCTATTGTTGCCTATGAACCTGGAAACATAGAAGGTGGAAAACAAAGGTGAGCATGATGAACATAGTTGTAATGTCAAAAAACACAAAATCATTCAGTAACAATAAGCGTATTAAGTAAATTATAAATAAGATTTTCTTTTTTTTTGTTAAATTTTTGCCACTGCAGTTTATATTTGCTCTCCTTCAACCCTTACTTCTCTTGTCTCTAATGGAGGTACTTTGCATGTGTAGCGTGTAAGCAGTGCAGAGAAGTGCTGATTCTGTATTCAGCTAGCTATGTCTGGGAACAAGTGAACCACCCCTGCTTCTATCTGCCTGTTCACAGAAGAGAGAGGGGCTTGAGAGAAGGTCTGGGGTTAATTACCTAATCAGTGCAGCATAGATTTTTATGTCATCATTTTAAAACTGTGTTTATTTCCTGTGTGTTTCCATATACACTCTGTTCAGTGGTGGAGTCTCAGTGGGTATGTTGGTCCAGGTAGAAGAACAGATAACTAGTTAATAACTCTAAATCACTGTTCTGTGATTTATTACACTGCATCACTGCTGATTCTTTATAGCAGACACAATTTCACTTTTGTTTACCTATCCCTCTCTCTTTATACCTCTCCTTCGATTTATGCCCATCCGTTTGCTTTTAGATCTTTTTTGCTGTTTTTTCCTGCCTCCCTTGCTGCCCCCTTTCCCCTTCACTCTCTCTCTCACTGTTTTTTTTTTTTTCAACCTGTTTCTGTTTTTATTCTAAGAGCCCTGACAATTCATTATGGATTTTTTTAGCACTTAGTGTTTCACACATTTCACCCTTCATCCCGTTGGATGTTAGTCACATTTTCATGAGGGAATCTATTATTCAATAGGAAAATAGAATTTGCAAACATATATTGGTCTAACATTAGAGCACAGTGTACTGTCTAGTGAAACGTAACACACTCTGTGTATGCGTGTGTTGGGACCTGATTTTGTTTGCGAAATCAGCAAGGCGTTTCATGAGGCGTTGCTAGTACCATTACTTCATGAAAGACAGTTGTGTAATGTCTAGAACTTTTTCACGTCCGACTACATGAACCTGATGAGGTATCGGCTCATATTTTGGCTTCCTCTGATTAGTTAGAGGGGTGAGGCTCACTGCACTGCTGCCAGGATAGATAGTCCGTCTGGGTCACAGAAACCTTTGAGCTGACCCTTCAGTCTAATGATCCTCCTTTATTTTGTGTACTCTTTCCTTCACATTTAAAGTATGTTCAGTGATCCAGAATGACTGAACCATACACAGAAATAAAATGGGCCCAGGCTTCTGGTTTTTGGTCATTTCTAAATGTAGCACACTTTGGGACTACTTACTTTCTCACATAAATCCTATGTTGACATCTTAAAGCACTTCAAAATTTATATAAAACTTTTGATACTGAAAGTGCAAACTGGAAACAAGGTGTTTGTATGAAAACTCTAAATAGATTGGTATTTTCGGAAATAATACCAATCACTTTTTACATCTTTGCTTCTTAACCTTGAGTTTATTAGAAGAAGAAAAAAAGCCAACGCAGTCATGAACACACATTCCCTTCATTTCGTTCCTCCTCCCCTTTTGGCCTCTACATATTAGAAGCCCAATATATATTCTGTGCTGTCACTTTGCGTTATTTATTCCTCTTTACCAGGTGTTTGAAGAGATAACTGGAACCTGTGTTGTATCTCATGGTCACATACTTCACCTGACTACCAAGCCTCCTCTCTCCATCTGTCTGTTGCTCTTCATGCTGCATGCAGTCTCTTCTGCTAATCTCTTGGGCTACACAGACAGCTACTTCTGGCTGCTTCATGGTCTCCTTCCATCTTTTCAAGTTTCCATAACTCTTTATCTTTTCATATTTTCCACCAGGATATTTGTTTGGTGCAGGTGCATCTCATTTTCACAAACAAAGTTCCCTTTATCTATTTTAACCAACTTTAAAGCTAGATTTTTTTGCTAATTATAATAATGGATTTTGTAAGTGTTTGCCTTTCAGTCTCATCAAGCAGAAATGTAATTATCATTAACAAGATATTGATCAGCTTTTTAAAATCAAGATGTCTATCACATATTTTACATCACGTTTATCCTTATACAATTAAGGTTGTGGATCCTACATAAGTATTAAAATTGGGTTTTCCAATGAATTTGTGTGTTTTTTACTGGAAGTATTGGTACTTGTACATTACAAGGTAAAGAAAAGAAGTGAATGAAATATTGTACAATATTTGGCCCGTTTTAATTGCTATGTTCATTGATATTGATGTAATTATTTTGGTTTGTTTTTAAATTCATAGCCACCTCATCAACATCACTGTATTTTCCTTGTGCACTTCTCTCTCTCCTCTTTTTTTTTCTCCATGCTCCTCACTCTTAAGCAGGTGCTTTAGGAGATAACTAACCTTGTGTGCTCTGCTTTTATGTCATTTTTGCCTTCACCTGTCTTCACTTTGCTTTATGTTTTTTCTAGTCCTCCTCCCCCCACTCCATTATTGCCCTCTTCGTAATCTTTACTTTTTGCAGTATTTATTAACGTATTCATTTATTTGTGGCATAAAACCTGTATTGATTTAAGAAGTTCACTGTGACCTTCATATTTCTATTGAGCAGCAGGCTGAGATGCAGACTGAGCTGAACCTGTGTATATCTACAGTTATTTTTTTGTTCTATTACATCTCCTGTGACATTAGATAGAACAGAAAATAACAAGGAATGAAGAACACAGATCACTAGTCCGTACTGGAGTTTCCTAAAGGTCTAAGGCTAAGGTAACAAACACAAACAGATTTCTATACTCCATATACAGTGCATATATGAGGACTGCTCATTTCCATTTCTCTAATGGAAACCTTCAGCCTGCTGTTTCAACTGTCTAACCTTAACCGTAACAAATCTTGACTCAGTTAAGCTTACAACCATGAATCATCAAAGAAGATATTTTATTTTTTTAACCATCATATTAGATGAACAGGGAAAACTAACTTTGAGTTAGTTTATCAGAAACAGATTCTTGTATTGTGCTAAACTGCCTCTGCCAAATTGCATTAAGAGCTGTATATGATAGAATCTGTAAATCAGTGATGTGCCTTTATCATATATAGATATATTTATATATGTGTGTGTGTCTAGTTCAAAAATCCAAATATCAGTGATTTCAACAGACTTGAATGAAAATGTTACTTTCATATGTATCTTACTATAATAACTTTACTGATCCCCTTACTTCTCAAGCAGATTGTCATTTTTCATCCTTAGTGAAATGTCTCAGCATCTTCAGATTTGTGGTGTCGCCCAAAGCACTTTGTGTCAGTGCTGTATTGGCTTATTGACCTGTCTTCTTGCAACATCTCATTACAAAAACTGTAAAACCGATAGTGAACATCTTTTTGATTTTGTTACCAAAGATCTTCATGCTGAATCCTGACCTTATATTTATTTTAGTGCAGCTGCTAAGAATCAAACACAAGGTTCAACATTTATTTGTTTCACAATTTGTTTTTCGTATAGTCTTAGTGCTTAGTTTTGTTTTATTAGTGGCTAGGTCAGCGCCTGTACTGAGTCCAAGACAGCAAAGCAATAACATCTCATCAATGAAAGTGTTGGCAAAGCGACAAAAAACAGCCCATGTGAATTATTAAGCTGAAAGAAGTGAGGAAACATGTTCTTACTGAGGAACATTTGCAGCAAATTTCTAACTTGTCAGGGCACTTATCCAGCTACATAATAAAGGAAAAATACGCACAATATCTTACTATAAAACTCAAGGTTATTTATTATGAATTTCAATGGAAAACATTGTTGCATAACATGTAAGAAGTAGGACTGGGTGCTTATGGACAAAAATCTTAATTTTTAATTTTTTTTCTTCCTATATCAGTGTATCGATTAAATATATATATATATATACTGAAGCACTCTTTCAGTCAAACTTAAAGGTTTATTTATTTATAACCTTAATCTCATCATGATGCAACATAAAATTCGATATTTGGCACATATTTTACGGTATTATACACTGGAACAGTTCATTTGCAATTTAAGTGAAGGTGAAAGTGACTTTTGTGGCCAAGTATGGTGACCCATACTGACCCATACTTGGAATTTGTGCTCTGCATTTAACCCATCGCAATGTTTGCTGTTAAACACGGTATGTTATCCTCTGTATTGTACCACTGGTTCTCCTCTGTCTCTGTCGGCTGGGGGATGAAGAGATATACAAATACAAATCCCTTTAGTTCAGTTGTACAACATCCTATGGATCTGGGATAGAAGGCATTCACACATACACACAGTATGTGTGAGGGAAAGATGCAGTAATAAAGAATTTCATCTGCTTGTCACTGCTGATCAGAGACAGAATCGATTGTGCAAAGACAAAGCAGAAAATTGAAATGGTAGAATATTCCTCTGCTTTTTCTCAGTTTCACTTTCTATTTGTCTAACCACATCTCATGTATTACTATATTACCAGAGACAGATCTGACAAAAAGCTACAAGTCATTTCTGCTTACAGTTCCTAATTAAATCACACATATGTAGACACATCTCAATGTTTTATTGATTTCCAGTGGCCTAATCTTATGTCTACATTTTTGATGATTGAAGTAAGATCAGTAGTTTCTGTCTGCTGTGATACAGACTAATTGCAGTTTACAGTACTTATGCAGTACATATTTGTTTTTGTGACATTTTGTAGGTCTCTCACTTGTATCCTAATAAGTGAAACTAGAATGAAAAACAATAAAATTTTAGATACTTCCATATTCCTCTTTCATATCTTCATATTTCCTTTTTCCCTTCACATTCTCATTTCCTTCCCAGTGCTCTAATTCTATGCCAAGCCTATAGAGACCTTGGCAAGGACACGGATATACAGTCTGTTTTATTTTCTTACTGCCACAATAACAAGTATGTCATGCATATGTTATTCCTTTGAAACAAATTCAATGTAAAGCGTAGATATGCTTTTTCAACCATTTAAAGGTCAGATGTTTTTAAAACAAACAAACAGAAAAAGATGACCTTTGCCTGAAATGTCTTTGTGGTCTCTGTGTTTCTGGTGGCCTGTTTCTGTGTGTGTGGTGTGATTTTCATGTGTAGTGCTGCAACAACTAATAGATTAAATCTATAAAAATTGATTATTAAAATAGTTGGATGTAATCATCAATTAGTTGTTTAATGTAATGTAAATCCACGTTGACTCTAAGAGACAGGCATGAGACCGGTGTCACCCTTAACCTGTGTGTTTTTTAGTCGTCATGTCTATATTTCCTCTGGTGCATTTAGTGAATTACTAAAGACAGCTATAGCCTGTAGAGGACAGTCACAATGTAAGGTTGTTTCTCTGCTGTCTTTGTCCTGCTGTCAGTGAAAACTGCACACACACGCACACACACGCACACACACACACACACACACACACACCCACACACACCGCTGTTCAGATGACCGAACGCAGGTTGGAGTGGTGTAGGTTAAATGTTTCTGTTTACACATGTAAACTCTGGAGAATGTCAGATGAATCACTTGCCAAGATAGTCTGCAGTTATCATCACACATGCAGCACACAGTGGGAGATTGTCTGAATGGTAATAAAATCCAGTCGAATTCAGTGAGGGGCAGTTTTGTTTTTGTAGAGTTAACATGAGACACAGCAGACTGTTAAGAAGGAAGCTGCAGAAGACAAGTAAAAGTCTGATTAATTGATTAATTTATCATTAAAATAGCTATTTGATTCAGCTCTACGTGTGGTGTGCTTATGTGTGTATGCACTTTTGGGCTAGTCATGCCATTGCTCGCAACACACACACACACACAATATGTTCTCTGCGGGTAGGCAGAGTGAAACAGTGTCAGTGGATTATTGAGCAAGCTCTCTTCTCTAAGATCCTTTTCTTGTAACAGCAGAAATGATCAGTGCAATTACTGGACTACTCGAGACTAGAGTGGAGCTGAGGGAAACTGGAATGAGTTACAGAATAAAGGCAGGAGAGTCAGAGAGCCCTGAACAGAGGTAAGAGGAGGTTTGAAAGTCTTTGCCTTAGCCTGTCCTGTTACTGCGATGCTCAATTCACGGCCAAATCAAACCGCACTGCTGGTCAAATTTTTTTGTCAACAAACCCTTTGAAAACACCAACAATAAAGTTATAATTTTAACAGACATTCACCTTGTTACCAGAGACTTGCATAGTTTATTATTCTGTTCAATAGACCTCCGTTGTTGTCTGATAGCAGTTGAAAATGCTTCTCCATAATATTTCCCTGTGTGAATAACTAGAAACTGCAGTGGATAGCTGCTTTAGGAAATGATGAGACTAAACAGCTTTTTACAGATTGATCTTTTCAGGAGGAATGAGTTGGCGCTGAGGCTTGATGCTGAGTACCACACACATCCTAAAAGGTTGGTTTTAGATTTTCTGTGGAAATTGTTAGCAATAAAACAATCACACTTTCTATTACACACGCTGCAGTTTTTATGTAAGGGAGCAGTAAAGTCTGAGCTGTGTTTTGGGTACTTTTAGCAACACACACAGAGCATGTGCACTGAAATCTAAGTAGTGGCATGACATACTGAGCACTATTGCTATGTAGATATTAGGTCTAAGACTTAACAACCATATCTTAGGTTTATATTTATTTTGTTTAGCTGTCTAAGCAGTCTTGCAGTCCCAGTGTTTTCTGTGCTTCTTATAGGTTTGGTTATAAGTTTCAGCCTATTTTTTGTTTTTTGTTGTTGTTTGTGTTTTGTATCTTGCAACTTCATGATGAACAGTATTCGTTTCAACAATACTTTGTATACCAATGAATGACAAAGCATTTCAGCTGTCATCTCATATTTTTTGGTAGTCATGCTTTCTCATGCCAGTGAGAAAAGGATGTATGTCTGACTCATTGCTAACTCTAAAAACAAGACTGACATGAAACTAACTTAGTGATGATGTACATTTTTGCAACCTACATTTTCTGCACAGGAAGTGGTGTGTTTTTCACTGTACCACCCACACATTTTGACTGACAGGCAGTCTGTGGGAAATGCAGCACAAAATCACAGCAGAAGACCTGAAGGTGCTGGTGAAATATGGAGAATTGCATACATTAGCATTTAAACTGAGGAGGAACTGTGAGAAAAATGATAAGACAGCAGGAGAAGAGGAGAGAGAGAAACCGATTCTGAGTCATTTGTGTTCTGATATTATAATTTGAGTTGTGACAAAATTGTAACAGAATAAAACAAGCCCTTTGTAACAGTTTGTAGAATAAAGCAAATGTTAAACAAATGTGTGTTTGTGTAAGAGAGAAGGAGATAAAGCCAGTGTGTAAGAACCTGACAGTTTGATTGCTAATGGCTTAATTATTTTTCAAGCTTTGTTATTGCCTTCTCTGAAAAACACTAAACTGATAAGCTGCATAATCATTACCACTGCTGGTGCATGTGTGTGTGCTTGTGTTTGTGCTTGTGAGAGTGTGAAAGCATGTATGCGCATCATTATGTTTGATATTGCTGTTTTGTCTCACAGCGATAAAAGCCAACATTTTCCCACACCAACCTCTCCTAACCGTGTTCCACTCAGTGCCTTTTACTTTCTCCCTGATTGTTTCCAATTATCCTTCTTCTTCACTTGCACAGATTATAAAGATTTCAGCAGCATATAGCACATACTGCAGCCTTGCTGGTGGACAATCCAGCTCCAGTGTTAAAGCATTGAGGGAGAGCAGAGAAAGGCTTATTGTAATAATGTGCTGTTATACAGCCTTGACAGTGAGTTGAAACCAGCTAAAATGAGAAAAGAAAAGTGGAAAGTTTTCAAAGCAAAATGTTGGTTTTTAGGGATGAATGGAGTCTAGTGTTAATATTCAACAGCTGATGTTGATGGTGGATGTCTACAGTTCAGCCTTTGGTTGTTTTGAATAATGATTTTCAGCTCCACACCTAAATCAGACAAATTTACAATATGGAAAGCTGTATGTAATTTTAACCCACGAGAAACTAATATATAATATAATATATTAGCAGAGCTGCTAGTGCTCTGAAACAGCTATACTGCATCTGATGTGCAAGTCGCACCTTGTTGTTTAGTCTTGCACACGGCTGCTATCAGCTTTTCTGGCTGCAAACACCAACATGGCTCATATT
Organism: Mastacembelus armatus; assembly: GCF_900324485.2. NCBI lineage: Eukaryota > Metazoa > Chordata > Actinopteri > Synbranchiformes > Mastacembelidae > Mastacembelus > Mastacembelus armatus. The sequence continues at coordinate 19,706,001 of NC_046640.1, forward strand.
AGGGGAGAAATGACATCATGCTTTGTGGAGCAGCAGAAAACCCTAAACTGCTGATGCAAAACCTGGTTTGCTAATGTCGACAATCATAGTGTAACGCTACAAAGTGCAGAATGTGAGCAGACAGTTATGGTTCAACAGGAATATCATGGTTCATACTATAAGATGTGAAACATACAGTGGGTGAGATGGTAAATATTTAGTGCTTTACGTTTATTATGATTGACACTTGATGAAAATATTAAAGAGGGAAAACTATTCAAATGAACAGTAATTTGGTTGGATGTCAAGAGCTTAAATTCCGTTTATATCAGCTGATATGGTGTTAATGTCATAGCACAAGCATTACAGTATTACAGTACAATGCAGAAATGCTCTGTAGCTTAACATCTAGTGGAACTGTGAACACTTTTAACCAGCTCCTTGTGCTGACAGCTCACCTGCACCTGTGTGAGCTCGTCTCGTCTCCTTTGTTGATCCTTCTTTCTGAGAAACGGTGGTGAGACATAGGCCTTGCATGCTCTGCTGCATTAACAAATGACACTGCAGCTCTGCACTGGTCTCCCTTCATTTAGTTTAATGTACAAACCAAGATAGAGACTAAACCAAAATTCTTCATGGCTGAGGCCTATTAGTCATTGTCCATCGGTCTCCAAAAAGGATTTTCTTGCCACTCAGCAATATGCCAACTTTCATGTACTATTTTCCTCCCCCTTCAGCTTTTTGGCATCTCCTTGACAAACTCATTAAATCAGACCCAGCCTTTTGACAGTAGATGGCCAACCAGTAAGACAAAATACATTCTTACTAATGTACAGTTTGTGGTGGGAAAAAAATCAGCAGGATCCAAATATAGAGCTTTACTCAGTGGCACATCAGTGCTGGAGATGCACATCTAAGCAGGATATTATGACAGTCCTGTGACACATTGTACTGTTTATGTGTGCATGGTTGTGCATGTAAATGTGGCGTGCACGCACTGAGATATGTCACATCACCTCCATACCATATGAGGTTTCACATCATGACTCTACCAGTTCCCCACAGCTTACTGTGTCAGTGGCAATTACATCATACATACACACAGCATGCACAGAAGTACATGGACATCCACACACATGCAAACTCAAAAAAACAAGTAATCCATCACCACCACCACCACACACATATAAATGTTGGATGACTTAGTTCTTTGGTGGCTTACAGAATGACCAAACTTTTAATGTTAGAAGTCAGTGTTCCACACTGGTGCTCTCACTTTGACTTATTGCTGTAGTCATGCTCAAGCATCAGTCACACTACACTTTTACAAAGGATGACACATTTTGAGCACTTCATTTAACCGTGATGAAACACAAACAGCCCTTTATCAGCTGTGTGTGTGTGTGTGTCAACAGAAATGAGGTGCTTCACATAACTTTTACTTACTAAGTGCATCACTAACACATGCTGTTGTTAAAGAAGAACAAAAAAAAAACTACAAATCTATTTGGGTGAAAGTGTATTTGTCTGCATGGACAAAATGTTTAACCCTTCATGACCTACAATAGAAAAAGTCCAACAGAACGTATCTTTACATTTTTACAGTTTTTTGAGCAGTCCAATACGCTATACATTATACCCCCAATTTCAAGGATATGTGCTAACTACATACTAACTGCTAGTGTATTGCCTGAATTGTTGAACTTCCAGCCTTGTAAACATGTAATAATTCCTGTGACAACACTGACACTGTAAATAAGCCACTGACAAATAAGCCTCATATAAGGTCATTGTTAAAGTAAATATAAGAGCTGCTGGACAATCTGAATGAATAAAGTATCTATCTATCTACTAATGAAACACACCGTGAGACTCTATGTGGTCAAGCTGTATAGCGGAGCCCTATCAGTTGTAGTAGTATCGTTGCAGCTCTGCCTGCGGTTACACCAGTATGTACCCGTAGCTTTAGTTTTAGTTAGAAATTCTTGTTTTATCATATTGCGATATTATTGCAAATGCAATTAATCATTCTGCTCTACTTTTATGGAAGACCAGTGTTCCAAAAACATACTTCTTAGATGAACTTCAAGAGACGGTTGAGAATCTTACGGGTTCTTGATAAATATGAAAGAACACATTCGTACAGCGTGAAGAAATCATGGACATTATTTCTCTGCCATCAGCACATGCCTCCCCACTCCTTCCTGTGCTTTCCTTACTTTTCCATTCTCCGTTCATTGACTCATTCTGCTCCTTCTTTTTCATCCTCTTTGCTGTATTTAATTAAGCTATCAATTCTGCTATTCTGCCTGAGTTTAAAAGCGTGTTTAGTGAAATTAGCTAGTAATAGCCTTCTTAAATTTTGAATCAAAGTATGTTAATCTGTGTTAACGTTACTTTCTTCTTGTTTTTCTTCTCTTTCCCACTTGTTTTGGTTTTAACTCCTTTCTTCCTGTTCACCCCTTCTAACCATCTCGTATTCAGTAATGTTCTCTCTCTGGTATGATGAAAAAAATATTTATAAACTAAGTTAGTCTACAGTCTATTTACAATTACACAAGAAGATGCAAAGTACTGCAAAATACTGCAGTAAGACTTTTTAAAATGAGTATTATTTTTTTATAGAATTGTCTGTTGATGAGAATGAGATGAATTTCAGAAATTTCTAATTTCACAGGTGCTTGAACAGCAAAAACTCTCTGCTGTTCCACTTGTGCCTCACTGATCTGCCTCTTTCTGTGTGTGTGTGTGTGTGTGTGTGTGTGTGTGTTTCTGTGTGTGTGTGTTTCTTTGTGTGTGTGTATGTGTTTCTGTGTGCATGTGTTTCATACTTGTGAAATGGGATCAGGTCCAGCAGTGACTGTCGAAAGTCTGTGTGGATGCCAACATGTAAACCCTTGTAAATCATAATGGTGTCTTAGGAACAGTATGTTGCAGTAGGCATTACTGAAGCAAATCTTCTGTTACCTAAAGCTAAGCCTTTGTTTTTTTTTTAACTTTTTGCTTTTTGGTTGTTTTTGTTTTTGTTTTGTTTTTTGCACTGCTTCACTACCAGTTCAGTGTCTGTTTATAAAAAAAAAAAAACATTCATTCTGGTGTACCTCAGATTTCAGTGGTACGTGAAAAATGCTCTGAAAAAGATGTTATGAGATGTAAATAATATATTCTGGCATTAAAGCAGACAGTCGGTACACTGCCTTTCATTTTTATGTTTTTAATGACATTGTGGAGCAGGTTTAACTGTTTGCTCATGATTCAACAGAGCTTGTTCCCAGAGAGAACCTGAGCAGACACGCAGATATTCATAAAATCCTCAGTAGGGTGAAAATATAAACTCTCTGGGTGGTAGATGGTAAAGTGAAATAAATATTTTCAGGCAGGTGTAATGCAACAAAATCATAGAGCGATAGCCCGCAGAGATAACTAAATGACATGTGCTTGATTAAGGGAAAAGACCCTGAAGGTGAATGAACCCTTTTAGTAGTGTCAGCATAATGAATTCTCACTCAGTTTGATGTCTTCTCTGGTCAATAAGTGACCAAATAACATAATGTTGAACACATTAGAATCAATAGACTCTTAACCTCAGTTGACCTTTGACATGGGAACAGCATCATTTCAAGGCATAGACTGTATTGTGAATGCAGCTCACTGCAATTCTGTTTTTTTTTTTTTTTTTGTGGTCAAGATTTTCCATGTGTCTGTTCACTCTCCAGCTCTCCACACTCTGAACAAGGAGGAAACACTGTGAAAGCTGTTTGCTGCACCTGTCCGCTGAGTGTTTCTGTGCATGCCCGAGTGTGGGCAGGTGTGCATGTGTTCGGCTTTTGCACATGCGGATGTGTGGGTGTACTTGTTTGGGATTACATGAATGTGTGTGAGCGTGTTGGTGTGACACACAGCAGTCGCTGTCTAATGCATCCTTACCCTGGCTCCAAATCAAAAACACGTGTACTGTATCCCCATGGGGCACTAGACAGACTGGCAGCATCAGAGGCACAGAGGAGAGGAAAATCAAAAGAGAGCTGAGAGTGAGGAAAAAGAATTGATGCAAAGTTGGAAACATGAAAGGAGTAGAAGAAGGGGAGAAAATGGATAAATGGAGGAAGACAGACATGGTGGTACTGGAGTATTGATGAATAGAGAGAATATAGATTGTAGTGGAGGAGCCCCCTGGTTAATGGTAATAACATCTCACATAAACACTCAGCACAATACGGACAAAAATAACATTGTCCAATATCTGTGGCCAATGGTCAGATTGTTTATATGTTGAAATAATTAATTACACGCCCAAAAAGGAACTTATTTGTGTCATTATATGCCCCATGTTTCACTTGTTCTCTTCCCCTATTTCTCCAGTCATCTAAATTTATATTGTTCTAATTAATTCTCTTGATTCATTAGTGATGGAGGAGAGCAGAGGGGGAAAATGAGCTGGGAAGTGAGGGATGAGAGAGGAGTGGAGCATCTTGCCGTCTGCATTTCTCCCCTGCAGGGCAGAACTATGAGTCTGTCTCTCCAAACTGCAATGGAAGTAATGAAATAATAAAGAGGTGGGAAGACAAATCAAAGAAGGAAAATAACTAGAGTGAAGTCTGCTCAAGGCAGCCTGACCCTCCCCTGCTTCTGCTCTAACCCATACTGTTTTCTCCTACCTGTGTTCTGTTTCCCCCCCTTCCTCCCTTTTTTCTTTCCACAGCATTTTGCATTTGTGTCCTGTTTTCTTTTGAGATCGGCTCTGACAGCAATAGAAACAGGCATAGGTTGAAATGCTAAGAGAAGTGCATGGCGACATAGTGGGATGGACAGGGATGGAGGGATTTAGATATAAAGAGAAGAAAGACATTAAAGATTCAAACAGTGAGATGGAGACAGACAAAAACAATGGAGAAAAAAGAGGGAAAACTCAGCACAGAAAGTTTAAAGAGAAATGTATGTATTGTGGAGGCGGCTGCTTTATACTTATTTGAAAAAAATGAGACACACGAACTTGCTTTTTTGATTTTTATCGTTTGAGACAGCAGAGGGTCCCTTATTGTGTTTACTATTACTGTCAGATTTCTGTGCGACTTTCATTTATATGATAACATCCAAAGCCCTCAATTTATTTGGATATTCAGATGTAATCATACTAAAATATGAAGCTGAATATAAATAGCTTATCCAAAATACGACCATAACCAGGATATTAGCTAATATTCAGGATATACTGTGTAGTGATTGAAGGTTTGCAGATAAGAGTCTGAGATATCTGAGAGTTCACAAAATAAATCTATCTAGTGCGTCAATTTTGTTAATATATGTTTGAATCTAAATTACTGTCTTTACTATAGTTGCATTCATCTTTAAAATGAATTTTAAATGGTCTAAACTTCATTTATTCATCTGAAATTAGTTTTTGGTCTTGTCATTTAAAGAAAACGAATAAAATAAATGCATCATATAAATGATAGGTTTATACATTTTCTGCATATTGGTGTGGCTAATTGATTGGCTGCAACAAAAACATTAAATATTACATTTGTTTAATAACACATTTATGAGGTGACAGGTATGAAAGCACCAGCCTGATAAGTTGCTTTTGCTCTGCATGGGGTACTGCTAGAGAAGTCTCGAGTTTGCTTGGCACCCCATGGATCCTCCTGAAGGACCCCTAAAGGGCATCTGAAGTGTCTGTGTCATAGAAAACACTGAGAGACGTTGCAGCTCTGCAACTACTACTAAGTGTTGTCACACAAGGGCAGAGAAGGAGAAAGTCAGCCAGAACAGAGTAAGAATGTGCAGATTGGAAGTCGTTGCCCAATTGTGGTTCAATCAGAGCTGTCATACATGTCTAACACACACAATCAGACTGATGTTACCCAAAAGAGAATGCCAACTAAGGCTCTGCAGCATTTTATTATACAATGATTTATTTGTGTGTATGTGGTTGTTGTGAATCAGTTGTCTGGAATATAAAGCTGCAGTCACCTAATAGGACATCCAGCAGGCTGACCACAGCACTGCCCTGTGTTTGCCTCACTGGTTAAGATTAGATTTTTTGTTTCTTTTGTCCTTATATCTATATCTATATAGATATAGATATAATAAGTTAATTATAACCCTTAAAGACTTGAATGATACATTAAATATGCATTCATAACTTTTTTTGGTCACATTCATAGTTATAGTCCATGGTGCTGTATTTGACTGAGGAATGTGCCTTTAGGTGAAAAGGCATGTGACTTTAAACTCTCAGATTCCTGATAACTGATGCCTTCTCTGCTGACACAGTTGTGTGTGTGTGTGTGTGTGTGTGTGTGTGTGTGTGTGTGTGTGTGTGTGTGTGTGCGTGTGTGTAACTGAGCTGAGGAATACTGCCAAAATTTGTTTAAGCTTTTCCACAAATGGCTGAGAAATGGTCTGAAGGGCTGTAGGGGCCCGATGGCCTCTGTTTGACCTTCAGTGTGTGGGATGTTGCTGAGACATGACATCCCTGATGGTATTACTCACTCTGTAGTCGCAAAGGGGGCAGATAGGTGGCTTGACAATGCATAGAGGGGCAGAGAGAAAAGTGCAGAGGGCAGTGAATGGCTGGTAATGGTCAGAGAAGAGAAGCTGTTAAAAGGTGACAGTTTGAGCTGTTGTTAATGAGAAGCAATGACCGTTTTCACGGTTTAATTTGAGCTTACTCCAAATCTTCACTGTGGGTATTTGTAGTGTGGTCACATATATTCAAATGTATAGCCTCTGTGAAAACTGTGTTTTTCCTCATTGCTTATTAGACTTTCATTGTGTGCGTGTGTGTGTGTGTGTGTGCGTGCACAGAGAAACAACCATCTAGAAGCTGCAGTTTTCTAAAAACGTGGGCTGTTTAAGATGCAGAAAGCCGTTGTCTTTAGCAAGGTCAACACTCTCTACCTCTCATTTCTCTGCAGAACAACTAACTAATGTGACAAAATATTCTGATGTTTGATGCTTTAAAAATGAATGGGAGTGTGGGTTGAGGAAGTGGCGATGAGGGGGGAGAGGGAGGGAAGAAGCTGAGAGCCGAAAGAGAAAAGAATTGAGAGCAGAAAAGATTAGGAGACAGGGAGTAGATGTAATGGCCAAAAAGGAGAAAGAGAAGGAGGATGTTCCCTTGATGTGTTTGTGTTCTTCACCAGGTCTACATGACTTTCACTGTTCATGTTCACTGCAAATGCTGGTGGAGACTAACCTAGAAAGAGAAGATGTGACCAGGGGCTACCTTTCACTTTGTTGAACACGTAGTGTAAATGTGGAGCTCTGTAGTCCCAGGATGGACCTGTATCTTGCCTAAGTGCACAGCTGGAAGTCAAATAAACATATTTGTCTTTTCCTAGCTCATCTGTTTCTGTTCTTCCCCGTTTGTGTTATATTTGCCTTCGCGTTACACATTTACGTCCTCTGTAACTGTAGAAACCAAGCTTTACATACCTGCATGATCACCACAAAGAGAATTGCCAAAAGTGGAAGCAGGCAGGTGGAAGCAAATGCCTTTAGCATGAAAGGAGCTGTGGATTGCCTCAGGTGATTCCTAGTGTGCTAGTCGCTGCACTCTTGGTATTTTTTTTGTTTTGTTTTGTTTAGTGGGGTTTTTTCTGCATTGTTTATAGAACATAATTTGTCTTGTCTTTCCAAACAGTCACACTTACACATACCATGGACACACGCTTAAACAGCTGCACTCAGATATGTAAATAAAGAAATACTGGCCGTTTCATAGAAAATAAAACTGAACATGTCTGCCTTTTTAAAGTCATAACAAAAACTGCATTTATAAAGATTTATAAAAAAGTTTATGTACCTTTTAAAAAAATGTCCAGTATTTCCCAAATTGTTCCAGGAGTATTAACATTTGAGTGCAGCTGTATATTCAGCATCTTTTGTCCAAGGTTTTGATTTTGGCTTGATGATTTTCACTGGATGATCACTCCCTCTGCTGCAACAGCTGCTTTAACTAAACTAAACTAAAGCTAGAAATATAGCTAGTTCATCCGTTAAGAGGGCAAAGGTATTATCAGTCAAAATCAGACCGGTTTTTAAACAGCTACCCTTAATGTTTCTGAAAAGTTTGATTGAATTTAAATGAAGCTTTAACACAACTGATTGCATTCACCGCGTGTCTGCTCAGGCATTTATTTTAAGTTGAACAGAAATTCTAATATGGTTTAAAATGATAGTCTGAACTTTTTAATTAGAAATGGCTTTGAGAAGCTCAGAGTCCTGTTAAAGAATGTGATCACATTTTGAGTTTTCATATTTTTTTTTTTTAACACATTGGTTTGGATTTGGTTGTGTCAGAAATGTAAAAACAATAAGCCAGTTTGACATCCAGACACTTAGACGATGAGAAAAAGAAGAATATCATTGAATATTAATATTAATCAGTGAGGAGTCAATGGAAAGACTAAACACAACAAAGTGACTTTTGAGGAACAACACGAAAAGCATTTACATTTAAACCCAGAGTGATGATTGAAGGCGCCCTGTGTTATTAGTAACGTTTAATGAGAAAGTCGATTTGTGCATATGTCATCCTGGCTCTTGTTAAATGAAATATGAATCTCGAAGAGTGTTGGCATTTTGTGGATTTGAAAATGGAACAAGGCTAATTTATCTCATTTGATGTTCTGATATTGAATCACATTTGCAATGAGGAAAAATCCCAAACAGATGTTCAGACTCTGGCCTGTAGAAAGGTACATCGTATGCTTCAACCTTCTCCATCTGCTTCCTGTGCTCCGATCAGTTTCATTTGCACCTATACGCTTCATCATAGTCTGTTTTTGAATGCCTCTCTGACTGTAGCCGTCTCTGCTTTGTCTGGGTGCAAGCGTGCAGTGAGCTCATGGTTAGCTCTTGAGAGCTCAAAGAAGATGCTGATTGAGATAACCAGTGTGAATGACTAATTAGAGCTGGTGGCGGGCAGAGAGACTGCCTCTGCCACTTCACTGTGAATGGACCTTTGATGCTGAATCCAAGTCCTGCTATTCAAATAACACACACAAACGGATACTGCATATTTAGCTACACATACTGACCCATATTCATCCAAACATATGTCCAAGAAGTGGCACACTTCGGTCCAGATTAGGCCTATTGAGTTGCTAGGGTCTGTTTAGTCTCTGTTGTAGTCAAGTGAATTTGATTCTAATGTTGTTTTATTTTGTTCTGATCTGCTCAAGTCCAGGCTGCTTTGGTTTTCTACCTTGGAGGAAGAAGCCCAAACCCAAGTACCATGCCACATTTTTACATTAACCCTTTTATAGCATGTTTTTAGAATTATTATATATTTAAGATGTACAGGAATAAACTATGAGATCTTAATAGTGCGTGAGAAATAGTAGACACACACATTAAACACTGCAAATACCCAACTCATACTGCTGCTGTTGCTTCTGCTGCTATGCTTTGATGGCAGCAGGTAAAGTATGGCTCACACTGCCCCCAGTAGGCTGCCGTCAGTAGAGCTCCTAAACCTGACACGGTCAGCAGCAGCAGCACTCGTGACTTCCCTGCTGTGAGATGACGCCATTAAAGCCTAGATAATAGATATGCATAAACTCTGCTTTATAATAATGTAACTCCTTGCACATGGAAAGTCATATGAAAGACAAAATACAATAAACTGCATATTGTTTCTGGATGTACTTTGGTACAATATCAAATATGTCAAAAACACAATGTGAGCAAAGGTTGAAGGACCTGGATACAAATATCAAATATCCATTTTTAATACTATTTGTTCTAAGTAATCTGGAAGTTGACAGATATACAGTACAAGATGATATATTGGATGATGGCATATAATCTTTCACTCTAGCAGATATTGTATATCTCTCTGTGTGCACATACAAATATAGTCTGACAAAACGTGGCAGAGGAATGAAATGAAATTAGCCTCACCAGGCCTCTTCCCTGTCGTGTCAGCCTTTATTCTTTCATCCCTTCGTCAAGGTGTGAGTATGTGCACCACCAGTTTTCCTCCCCTTTGTTACCCACTCACCAGCAGTGTACCAGTGAGCCACTGGGCATTTTGAGGTCTGCTGTTGGTCATCCCTCTGCAGGCTGGAGCAGGAATTTTAATGCCTTGGTCGTACGTTGTTTTTTCACACTCCTCCACAGTGTAAAGGGCTCACAACCCCAGGCAGGCTTTTAGACTACAGGCATAATATTTACTGTGACTGGACACACACTATTTTTGTTCATAATCACATATAACAATATATAATATAAATGCTCCGCTCTTGACTTTCAGCTTTCATATTATAGTAAAGAGAATTAAACTATTTTATGGATGAATAAAAGAAAAATAAAGTTAGAAATAAAATGGCTAATCAGTTGGGATGGAAGTTGTCTCAACAATTTCTTTAAAAAAAAAAAAGACTAAATCAGTTTTGCACTTATGAATGTTTTTTTTTTTTACTACAACCTGTACTACAACCTTGTTGTCTATTGTTGGTAAGGTCAGAAAACATCTGTGTATGTGCATATGTGTGTTAATGTGATATGACTTGGCTGGGCTGGATCACCACAATGCAATCCAGCAGCCATGATCTGTGGCGTCCATCAAACTGCACACACACACACACACACACACACACACTTGGAGTACTTGCCATCTTGATCTTAGTGCAATCCAGGAGAGGTTGCCAGAAGGAAAAGTAGAACTGCAATCACTCATAAGACACACACACACACACACACACACACACACACGCACACATTCATACCAGTATGTACCTGCTCATCAGCATGTGTTAAAGAGGTAAAAGTAAATCTGGGCTTCCAGAACAAAGTACATAGCACAAAAGTTCAGGTTCTAAAACCACATACAAATTAGACCAGCTACACACACACACACACACACACACACATCTGAGTCTTGTTCTGCATCCTATGCAAAAGTTGCAGTGATTAGAAAGTCATGTTGTTCAATAAAACCCTCAGACAGAGAGTGGCTCTCTTTGCATGATGAAGTGTAAACTCATCAGCCGTGATACAAGTGAAATGTTTTCTGTTCAATGTAACTTTATCATTAACAACCTGCAAAGGCAAGCTGACACAGATATACCTGTGTGTGTGCATGTCTTATGAGTGACCCACTGTGATCTGGAATAGTTTGTATAAAATCCTTAACGTGTAAAAGTGATCTGGTGAATTCAAGTTATGGTCCTATTTATATTTCTGTGAACTATTTGGATCTTCTTTCAGGACCCACTGAGGCCACCTTCAGACCCATTTTACTAGAGTTCAGTAAAGGCATGAAATAGAGCTGCAGTGGTTATGAGCTCACTTCTAAAACCACATGTACTCTGCACTGAATCCCACCACATCCCTCTTTAAGGTTTTCCTGTTGTATTTCTGTGCCTCTCAGCTGTCATACAAAGTTAAGGAGTTTTGGCAAATGTGCATATTTACTTTCTTGCCAAGAGTTAGAAGAGAAGATCAACACCACTCTGACATGCCTCAGTTCAGCGTGGATGTTACAGCCACAGGATGATTACGTGTATTTCCTAAAATATCAAACTGTTCCTTTAATCTCAGGCCTTTGAAAATATTTTTTTTCTATTTAATTCGGCTTAGGGCATCAACTGGGAGGTTGAGAAACATAACCAACCATGGCTGGTTCAAGCTGCCTTGATGATAAGCAGTCTTCCTGCTACCGAAGTGTCCTAATGCAAAACAATATATGTTCTGTGGCTGAACCTGACCTCTGACTAGCATCTCTGATTCAGCATCTCTGACCTCTTTTGGAGGCAGACAAGAAATAGGGAAGTGAAGGGAAGTATTGATGTTGAGAGACAGATGGCAGACGCAGAGAAGATGGATATATTGAAAGCATGAGGGAGTAGCTAGGTGTGGATAGAGAAAAGAAACACTAAGATTGTTGTGCATTATTGTGTAGATGTGTGTGTGCATGTGTGCAACCATTCGCTGAGTCCTCTTATTGGAGAGTGATTAGTCAAAGCCCTGAGTTTGACACAATGAGATCATCCCAGCTGAGGAGAAGGCATACATTACAGTTCCAGGCCATCACACACACAAGGCGTGCACGCTCACATAAAGGCAAAGAGGGGGAGATACAACAGTGACGCCCAAGTACACAAAGATATGCAGGTGTTTTGTCAATCACACACTGGTGTGTGTGTGTGTGTGTGTGTGAAAAGTGCACTGAAACACTCTCTTCTTGGATACCTTGATTCTGTTTCCCACCAATTTTAATTGCTTGTCCTCCCTTCCCTCTGCTCTCTTCTAAATCACTTTTTCCCTCTTTTTCTGCATTTATCTGCTCACTTCTCCTGATCCTCCTCCACCACTGATCCGTTCCCGCACACCCGCTCTGTTTCCTTCTTGTTGTTTTACCCACCAAACTGCCTCCTCAAATCTCCTGTCATCCCTTTGTTTTCTTCTAGGAGCAGCATTTATCCTCTTCACCCTCCTCCTTTCCATCAACACTTTCTCCTCCCCCTCATTTCAAAGCTCTTATCAAACCCCCAGCAAATCACACACTCCCCCATCTTCTTCCTCCTCCTCCTCCTCCTCTTCTTGCTGCCCAGTGGTTATCCAAGTCAGTTTACCTGTCTGCCTGCCTTTCTGTATTACTCTGAGGAATGAACTAATAAAAATTCTGCCTGATTTTGTTTTCCTGCTTTTTTTTTTTCCCCCTCGTCTGTTTCCTTGCCTGCTCTCGCAGTCTGCCTCTCTTTTCTCTTATTTAAAGGTCAACACAATGTGTTAAGTTCAAATTAAGTTCAAACCCTGCAGCAGTAAGTGTATGTGTGTTGTGTGAAATAGTGTGCGGTGACATGTTTTCTGCATTTTAATGATGATGTAAAAGTAAAAAATTTTGAAAGCCATCAAAACATTTGACTACAAATATTTTCCTCCAAGAAAGATGATTTTAACTTCACACTGTCCTTTGTTAGTTCATTTATCAACCTTAATTGTACTGTAGCTCAGTGTTCGTGTCCTCAGCCATTAACGCCCACTGATATCCTTTTACTTTAATGATGCTCTTTAGTAGCTAATTTTTGTGCTTTAATTTCCCCTGTGATCTTGACTGGGCAAAAGGCTGTTTAATAAGACATTTTCAAACAGCACGTCGTGGTGACAGAGAAGATAGTGTAATAGATGATGATGATGGGGGGGGGATATGCCACATTTACTGTAAAAGCAGAGGAGTGTGTTGTTATGACCATACAAGCTCAAAAAGCTTTGCTTTTCAACATTGTGTGATTGGAGAAACTGATCTGTTGACAAAAACCCAACTAAAATACATAAAAACATATATATCCACATCAGGCTACCTGCTATGATGGGTGTGTTTATGGTGCATGTAGGTTTGTGAAATGTGTGTGCTACAGAGGGATGTATGGACTTTAGCTGCCTCACTGTCTAAGTAGGACACTCAAAATAGTTCCTCAGGTCTTGCATCAAGGACACAGTCTATTGTAAGTTCCCCCGTGAGCTTATACGTGCAGCGGTATCATATCCCTGTGCACACTACATATTCTGCCTATGGTTGTGCAAGGGAGCATCTATACATGAATGTCACTGTATTGATTATTTTGTTTCAAGTGTTCCTCACCCATGTCATATCACTCTGGGTTAAGTCATAAATAAGTCAAGGGAGCAAACTAAGTGATTGTTAAAGTAGATCCTCGTGGAACACAAAGCTATAGCTGCACTGCAGCAAGCATGTAAAAAAAGGGAAATGAGAACCATGTTTATTACTGGTAGCTGCAGCCTGAGGTGTGGTTGCACAGATTTATTTAAGTTATTTAAATTAACAAGTTCTTTTTCTATATGACTTTACATGCAGGCAGTGATTGAGCTTCTGTAAAAACATTTTTTCCTAAATTAACTCTCTAGATTTCATTCATTATTAGTCCCTTGTAATAATTGACTTTGCTGCTTATATCTATCCTTGATAGATACTGTATCTTTTCATAGCTTAAACACAGTCTGACAGCTTTTATTGTCAGAAACTGTTATTGTAATATTAGAATTTGTCCACTGGCACTGGAAGCACAGCAGGATAAAAAATTTGGCTCTCTATATCCCACAAATAAACTGATTTATGTACTCTATTGCATGTTTGACCACTCCAAACCATTGTGTGTGTGTGTGTGTGTGTGTGTGTGTGTGTGTGTGTGTGTGTGTGTGTGTGTGTGTGTGTGTGTAGGTGTGTGTGTGTGTGTGTGTGTGTGTGTGTGTGTGTGTGTGTGTGTGTGTGTGTGTGTGTGTGGTTTTGCTCAGTCAGCAGTGAAAGCGTATTAAAAAAAAAAAGAGAAGAGAAAAACATTAAACAAAAAGTCAGAGTCAAACACTGGGGTTGTGTGCCTTATTTGAAAGTTGTGTGTGTGTTTAAAATCAGTGAAATAGTGTATATATAAAATGTTCTGAAAGAAGTCATGACTAAACAACTGGCTGTTCTGACATACCTGAAATGAAATTTGTTTCACTCACATTTGGACTTTTTAGTCCCACATATTTGTATAAAATTTGAATTCTATAAAAATTGTTTAAAAAATGGAGCAAGAAATAAAAAGTAATAAAAACGAACTACATATCACAGACTTTCACTCTTGACTTTGCAGCTGTGTTGATGTCAGCCCTCTGAGCTGTGTGATATCCAGACTTGCCCATAAGGCCCTTTATATCCTTGGACATATGCAGTGAGAGGCAGTGACATGAGACGGGACACGTCTGGTTTCACCAGGGCTCTGCTGTGTTTTACTGAAGTAGAAAAAATCACCACAGTTGTGTGAAAGCCTCACTGAGCCTCATCCAAGTGAACAGCTTATTCACTTATTCATTTTAGATTGAGGATAAATGTGAAGCTGAAACCTTGTTTTTTAATTTGATGAGCTTCTGTCAGCTTTTGTTTTTTCTCTTCGCCAAGTATCATATTGTAAATATCAAACAAATCAAATTCCAGTGGTAAAGTCTTAAAAAACAGCTTTGCACATAATGGACAGACAATAAAAACATAAAATAATACAGTAATACGCACGAAGAAAAGAATAAAAGGCATTTTTTGTTAAAAAGCCTGTTAAACTAAACTCACTCATAAAACTGCACAGTTACTGTATATTACAATACATATAGACGTTGTTAGGGTTTCACACATGACACATAACCAGAGGAATACACAGTAAATGGCTGTAACAACAGCAAAATGCCAACGCTGCTCGCTGTTAGCAAATAACATGGTAGCACACACAACATATACAAGCACTCACACATAAACACGGATACAAAGATGTAACGGAGAGTATAGTACACACACACACACACACACCTCGGGAAATGCTCTGAGGCAGGAACACTGTTGTTATGCTGTATGTTTGCGTGTATGTCACAGTTAGGTATGTAGGGGCTGGTGACTAAGGTGTGCTGTGTTCTGTGAGCAGTTTGGTGCCAGTCCTAATGATGGGAGAAGAGAGAGATTAAACTGGAGGCAAGGGACTCGTATGTTTTATGAAACAGTACAGCCCTGAAAATGTGGCGCCACTTACTGTAAAACCAGAGAATTTAGGCATTTTTGCTGTAAAAAAAAAAAACCCCTGATCTTTAATTCATTAACTGTTTTACCTCTAACAAAAACAGTAAATCTTTAAGATATGTGATGTGGTTTTTAGACCTGAGCTGAACTGCAAGATGCCCTTCCCATTCTAAGAATTTGCTCTTCTTCCATCCATCTCTATCCACTAATACCAGTTTGGATGCTCATTTTGCCTGCAGACATTCAAACCGTTAATAATGTTAAGCAGTGGATTTACTGTCTGTCACTGCAAGCAGTAATTTTTTAATATGAGCACCAGTAAAATGGAGGCTTAGGATGGAGAGGTGGACTGTGCTGGTAAATGTGTAGGCAGCGCAGCAGGGTTTGCTTCTTTAATCAACTGTGTTGACCTCAGTTTGGTTCAGTCACACTGACAAAACCCATTAACTAGTGTAACACATGAATGCAGCCAACACATAAACACACACTTGGACCTGAGCAAACTAATATACACACCAAAAGACATTCAAACAAGGATGCACTGTGCAAGGAGACATAAGCCTACAGTGCACATACACATGCATCCACACAGTGATTAAAGACAAAACACTGGAGCCAGCAGAATTACTCTGGACGCAAGAGGAGTGAGTCAGTGAGCCAAATATCACACACACATTAAGGACGACATAGAGTCATAACCAAGAGTCTCTAAGGTTTAACAGAAGAAAATACCTCTGAACAAAGAGAATGTGATTTTCATTGGTAGTGACCATAAAGATTGGCTTTTTGTCTGGTGTGTGTGTGTGTGTGTGTGTGTGTGTGTTAGAATATATAATAGTATATATCTATATACTGTATGTGTGTATATATATACTATCTGTATGTGCCTCAAATGTGCCCAGTGCATTTGTGCTGTATATGACGTCTGTGAGCTCAGCCCACTGACCAGATCTGTTAATATATGTGTGTTTTGGTTTTTGCAGACATGTTTGTGTGCATGGGAGACTTTACGTAAATAGTAGAGACAAGAGAGTATAGCCAGGTTTTAACACGGACATAAAGATTAATGCGTCTGATGGATCATTTTTTAGCGGTCTCAGATAGCACCCAGTAAGTTTCTCCACTGACAGGAACAATGAAAGAACAGAAGCCACCAGACATGTTGAGTTTAGGGAGCAGACAGTCTTCTAGGGATCTTCGGGATCAGGGTATACTGTATATGTGAAGCCATGTGTTTGGTTGGACCAGAGCCAGCAAGAGCAGAGATCTGCATCCATAAGTAGAAGAGACATGATTAGGGGGCAGCTGGTGTAAATGGAAAGTTTCTCCCTCCAGTATAAAATCATTTTTAAAGTAACAGAGAGCAAATCTGTCCTCTGACTTCTGACGTCTGGCTACAAACACTTGACACTGCTGCCTTCGCTAATGACATTATTGCTTGTGATTCCAGGCAGATTCTGACTAGCCAGTGGCAAAATACAGAATGTGCAGCAAAGAACAACAGCATTTGCTTATAAAAAAACTCAAAAGATAAACAACCAGAAAGCACATAAAAAATACCAGCAAATATTTACTGCAAGGTATTTAGAACTACTGCTGAAGCACTGATGTGAGGAGCTGGGTGCTATCTAATTAAAGTCCCTCATTCACATTTCGCAGGCTGCAAGTATTGTTGAGTCCTTGTAAGACCAGTTTTACATATGCTAACCTTTGCCACACACAGGAGACTACATGTACCATGTTGACGTTGCAGTTCAACCACTGTGGGTCACAGCAGCATTTTTTTTTTTAACTGTTTTTACATTTAATTTAATTTGTAGTGTTGATTATATCGTGTGTGTGTTTGAGGTTTTACCTTCGAGATACAGTGTGTATTATCTTTAAGCGCGTAGTTGTTGACCCTGTCTCTGACTGTGTTTCAGCAAATTGAAATTAATTAAAGGACAAGAAGAAGATAATGTTTGAAACAGTCCTCCGCTAAGATAAAGCTCCTTGTGTGGAGTCACACTTACAACTAAGGGGGCAAATATTAGTAGTGTTTTCCAGTTGGACGTCCTAAAATATATAAAGTAGTGGTTCTGTGATGTACTTTAGAAAATGCCATATACAGAAGTGTTCTCTTAATATAAACAAACCAGTAAGTACACTAGGTGTAAGGTCAGTTAAGTATGGTGACACTAAAGTGTGTAAGTGCACAGTGTTGCAGTGGTGTGTGTGTGTGTGTTTTGCAGATGGCTAGAAGAACCAGCAGCTACTGGCAGTGTCAGAAAGCATCTCATCAGAGCTGGGGTGGAAGAAGCGAGGGAGGAGTGGAAGGAAACAGGGTGGACATGGAAAGGCATTACAGAGCGGACTGCAGAGCATTATTCCTACATCTCTTCTTGTTTCCTATTTTCCTTTGCTTGTTTGCAAAATCTATGTCCTGCATTCACTTACTTACTTTCATTGTTTACTGTAGGAAAAGAAAAAGGGGGTAGGGGAAGGACACAAGACTTAAGCTGTTCCCTTGTCTTCAGCCCTCTCTGAGAAATACCATTACACGTCTTTATTACCATTGTAATTCTAACATTGTTACACCAGTGCTCAGCTGTTTGTCGCTTTCCATTTAGTGTGAGCATCTCTGGACAGGAGGAGTTTACATTTGTGAATGGTTTTTTTTTGTTTTTTTTCTGCGTTGGTGTGTAGGTGGTGTGTACATCAGGCTCAGCTTCTTGTCTATGGCTACAGTTTTTGTTTTAGGGGGACTGAAGCAGAGCACTCAGTCTCTTACTGTGTGTGTGTGTGGGAGAACAGAGGTGAAAGGATGAGACAGGAAACGGGAAGAACAGCGGAAATAATGCTTGGAGGTCGAGGAAGGGAAGAAGCAAACAGATGATAATGCAGGAAGAACATGAGGTTGGGGGATGAGACTAGTCTGAGAATAAAAGTCAGAGAAATGGAGGTGAAACAGCAGGTAAAAAAAGCAAACGGCAAGAAAATGAAGGAAAAAGTCAATCAACAGTTCATTATTCATTATTTCCTTATCTCCCTGTTTGTCCTCCTTTAGCTGCTAGCTGCTTTATTATTATGTAAAATGTTGCAAAAGTCAAGTTCCCATTTCCAGTCTGGACCATAAAAATACTGTGTGGTGCAATATAGTTACTCAAACACACCAACACTTATTGTTTTAGATTATCTCACACTGAATGTTTTAAACACCCGTTTATAACCATTAGGGAGACAGAATATTAGAAACACAAATATAAACACTGAATGTTTAATAATTTTTAGTGTGTTTTTTATTTATTACTCTCTTTGTGTCATGTGTCTGTGTCTTTAATCCATCTCGGTTTGTTCTGTCTTTCTGTCCTTTTGTTTCTCTTTCTGTGATATGCCACTTCTGTGATAGCTTTGTTTTCTTTTTCTGTCAGTGTGGTGAACTCTGACATGCCACGTGTGTGTATGCGTGTGTGTGTGTGTGGACAAGACCTGCATTTCCTGTACATCATGCCCTTCTTCCAAAGGAGAAGTATGCAAACGCTAACATTACAAGCCAAAAATTCACACAACCCAATGTGGATTCAGTTTTATGCTCACAACCTTTCAGTCTGTATAAATTCCCAAGAGGTCCATACGCTAAGAAGTCGGCTTGCAGTGTCATAGAAAGGCAGGTGAAGGTGATACAATGGACAACATTACCACCTGTCACTTTCTGTCTGCTTCCCTGTCTTTCACACACAGGTGAACTTAGCCCACACGTGTGTTTTTCCAATAAAATCAAATAATCACACTCTGAAAACATGGCCGACTCTGGCTGGTGACAACAGCCTTGGGGGACTAACACATTAAATTCTGCATTAAAACATTCAGTCAGTGCAGAGGTAGAATAATGTTCATATGCAGTGAAAGATAATTGTCATGATCATGGGCTCAACTATCAAATCTCTCAACGTTTTTTGCTTCACTCCAGTACCAGGTAGCTGCACGTCACATTTACCATAAAGGTCTTTGGCTGTTGGCCACTCTGCAGCTCCACTGCACCACCATATGCAGCTGTATTGGTTTCTGCTGTTTCTCCGTACCCCTTCCCCATCAGGTGGTCAAGTTCATGGCCCCAGACTTGTCACTCACCTTGATGAGCTGCCATGTAGCCTGCAGCTGAACTAAGCAGCATTCACAAAACCACCACAGTCACAGGACAAACAGACGCAGCCCGTCTGTGCAAAAACACGGAACAGTGCTGATGTTTTTCATGTTCTCTGATGGTCTTCTGGTTCTTACTGCTTTCCTGCTTTTCTTCTATTTGCACTCTTGAGTTTTGCATCTTAAAATCACCCAAACATTATTAAGAAGCCTGTTGCAAGGAAGTGGGAGCACTGATAATTTTGTGTGATATAACATTTTCTGGTTTAGTTAACCTGCTGCATATTTATCCCATACAAACTGAACTTCTTTGGCCTCTTTGGCTGTGGTGATTTTGTTCATTTTGACCAAGTATAGTGTTCCATGACCTTTTTTTTTTCCCCTTATGAAGAAACTTCAGACTGTCACTGAATGATAACAGAGACTGTCTTCATACAAACATTGGTAGAAGAGGTGACTAAACAAAAAAAAAAAAGAAACGTAACCAGTGTTACAGGAGCTCGAGCAAGATACACTAACAAAAACAGAAAATGACAGCAGCACTGGTCTGGAAAAAAAACCCCTCAACCTTTGGACCTGCTTTGTATATGATTCCACCTATAGAAAAAGTGAAAGTGAAGTATTGTCAGGAAGGAAGCAAAGAAGTTCTCTTAAGTGTCATTTTATGGGTTTAAAGAGCAACAAACCTCCTAACTTCTGCTTGAATTCTCTAGACCTCAGTACAACCTGGCTTTGCAAGATTCATTTAGGTGAAAGCACATTCATGTTTTATTCATCTCTGCATTTCTTTTTCTGCACAGTAGTTTAAGTGTGATAAAGGCTGTTTCAAGTTGGAAGGAAATTAAATAATTCTGAAGAGAGCTGACATCTCCCCTGAATCATGGGCAAATTTAGGAAACCATTGAATGTGGTAGGTAAGACATGGACAAGGCCTCTGAGGGGGGGGGTCCAGAGTCCAGAAAGACAGAAATGTGTGCACTAGTGTGTTGTAGCTGTTTATCGATATGAGGCATTTTGTTTTTTATTTTTAGTATTTTGGGGAAATTTATTTTCAGTGTGTTATTTTAGATTTGTTGCTGTCTGCGGAATAACAAACTGTTATTTTAATGAAAGCCTTTTTCACCCCACTCACATTTTTCTATCTGGTTGTTTTTTGCAGTGAAAGCATTTAGTCCTGGCTTCCTATAAAAACCTTTTCACACACACTTCCATTGTGACATTTATATGACAAGTGTGTATTGATGCTAAGCCTGTTTTTTATTTTTTTTATGTCGAGTAGTGGGTCAGTACTGGCATTCACTGCTGCCCGTCATGTCAGACATGGGAGAGTTAGAGATAACGTGGAACATGTGTAATCCAAGACATGTGGGAAGATTATTGTTATTGTACTGGTTGATTAGTATTACAACTTTAATTGAAAACTTAATACATAATCCATAATATGTTGCTGTTATAAACTACATTAAATCGTAACAGCAAAGTGCTTACATAATGTTATCTAGACTCATACACTTTTGCTGTGGGTACAGTGTGAATGAGCTGCTTGATAAATGTCTTAATATCCACTTTAAGAAAAGATTATTTTTATGTTCTTTGGGGCATTGTTAATGTGAAATGTGCCCCAGATGTGCAGTGTGGGCCATTTTTTTAATCAGTAGGTAGCAAATGTTTTCAGTCTTAATCTAAATGCAATTTGCTTGGAATTAATTTCTGAGAAAGCAATAAGACACCAAATATTAATTTTATTTTCACCTTGAAATAATGTCTGTAACTTATTGAAAATGGATTTAAGACAGTCAGTGTTTTCGGATGGCTTCATTTTTGTTGTCCTATATCAAAAATGATACCAACCTCTAACAGAACACCATCACCATGCAGGCTTCCTGAGAAATGGTTTAAGGAAACAAACATACAGGGATAACCAGGTTTTGTTGCGATGGCTGCCCTGCAATCTGCTGCTCATGTGAATTCTGGGTCTGTGTGGCCATAAGCTGAGAGAAGCAGCCCAGACAACCTGTTCTCCTGCGCAGATTTGAGTCAGATCACTCTCATGTTCGCCTTCCTCTTCCTCCATGCCAGGCCAGTGTAATCTCTGCATAACTGCAGATGCTGTAAATATCTCACCTTGCAATCTTGCCCTTACCTGAAGCAGAAACTTGGTCCCAGCTGAGATTAGGCAACCACCCTTTTCCAGTGGATTTCTATGGCCTCTGTGTTGGAGGTGCTGACTCTCCTAAAAGCAAAACCAACTGCCTGATGATGTTGGCAGAACTGAATCATCTTCAGAAAAGTAAGACAGCCCACTGTCCTCTGCCCAGGCTCCAGAGTCTGACCATGAAAATCACAACCAGAGTTTGTGACAAGACATAGATGTGGTAACACCCACAAGAAACATGCTTAACTTTCTTCCAGGATGATTTCGACAACTGCTCCAGGACGCCTCATATTCTCTGCACCTTCGACAAGATGGTGAGAGATAAGATCATAAATCTCCTCTAAGTCCACAAAATCCATGTGCTGTAAATTTGAAAATTGCATGGGAAAAACTCATGATCCCTCCATTTTCAAGTATAAATACCTCCATCTGCCACAGTGTTCAACACTTTAACAGGAAATAAGGACAGTTTCACCAATTGCCTGTTATGTCTGCAAAGCCCTCCACATTTATTCTTAACATCAACCGTCTTTATGTGATTATTACAGGGCTGTGGTTATTTATGGCACCAATTGTAATCTTAATTGATCACACAAACCATCACTGGTATCATATAACATCAGAAAACACCATTAATAGCATTTTTTATTAGTAATTCATTAGTGAAGGTCATTGCTCAAGAAATGGAGAAATAAAAATAAATGAGCGCGTAAAAATGACACTCTTGTCTACCCTGCAGCAGCTGCTTCATATAAAGTGAGGATCATGGTGATATGTTTGATGTCGAGCACAGTGTGTATCTGTGCATCACTGTGCATGAATAAGCAGGTGTCTGTTAACTGTATCTGTGTGTCTGGACCCATGTAGTCACATGTATTTGCAAGGTACTTGTATTTATTTTAGTGACACCTAAACACACTCATAACACCCTACTGCTGTGTTATTTACGTTATTTTGTTTTTATTTGAGATCATCACTCGTGACCTACTTTGAGTGAAACTCCGGCTGTGATGTGCGGTTAAAAATAACTCTGAGGAAAAGGCACACTCACACTGCTACTGTACGCTTACACACACACACACACACACAGAAAACACATGCAAATCTAAAGTCACAAACAGCAAATCCTCCTGCGTGCAAACACACACTGTGTTCAGTGCACTCTGCTGACCACAGTGATTCCTCAGACATCTAAATGCACACTCACATACAGGCACAGCCATCAACTATACAAGGACAGAAGCTACATTTAGACATACAGTAGACACACATAAATACAAGGGCGCACAGTCAGAACTGACACATGCGCACACTATCAGGCGTTCTCAGGCAGGGAAATGTAATGTCACCCTCTCAGTGTTGTGTCAACTTTTGTCTGTCTCCTCCTCTTGTTTCTCTCTTCTTCTCTTGTCCTCCGACTGTACATCCTTTCTTCCTTGTCCCTGTTATGTTCTGGAGCACCTCAAATAGACGGAGGGAGGATGAAGGAAACATCTCTTCTTTTTGCACTTCTTTCTCTACTCACCTTCCATTCTTGGAGAATTTGCTTTACATCTTATGACATTAAACTCTGCATGGCCACACATGCATATTACACGCACACATACGACATGCACATAGTGGCACAGTGTGATAAGCATATAATGCAGGATGACCTATAGTTAGTGAGTGGTTTCAAGAGGCAACCCTTTCAATCTATGTGTGATAAAGACTAGAGCAGCAGAAGAGACACAGCGAGACAGAGAGGGCTTTGGAAAGTAGAAAGAAAAGTCAGGTCTCTGCATCACTGACATTCCTCCACCCTCTCTTCCTACATTTCACTCTGGCTGTCTTTGTTCACTTTCTACTGCAAGGTCATTAGCTTACACTTGGGGGGTGGCAGTAACAATGAGGAGAGGAAAAGGAGGAAAAAAAGCCGTTTGACTTGATCTGCCAAGGACATGGAGCAAGTGGCAAAGCAGTCTGTGCATGAAGACGTGCAGCAGAGTCAAATGGAAAACAGACTTGTTATTTGGTGACATTTAGGGGGTTACATCTTAGAAGTGTTCTGTCCTACATGAAAGACCGGTAGGGTCATGGGGTCAAATCAGCCAGGTTGTGCAGCATACTGACATACTGTAATGTCTAGGTCTCTGTCAGCTTAAAGCCACTATGTGAAGATTTGAAATGTAATTCTGAAGTTAGATTCTTTAAGCTCCAGCGGATTTACAAGTGGATTTACAAGAAAGTCACAGGAAACAATACTTACATGTAATTCAGTGTTTCTGTTTGGAACTTGATCTGAAATCAGCCTCACTCTGTACTTCTGCTGCAGTTTTTATTATGGAGCAGTTACAAGCAATGCACTGTGTTTGGAGAATGGGTTAGTGCTGAGTTTAACTGTTCATCAGTCAGCACTTTTTAGCAGCACTAACTAATATAGCGAGGAGCGATAGGATGAGGAGCTATCAGATAAAGAGTCGCAGGCAACAGGCTGCACATCTACCAATTGGCAGTAACATGGTCTTTTGTCTAGAATCAGAAATTTAGTTTGGGTTGAACAGCTGGCCACATCTGTCTGCTATATCTGCCTTTAGAAAATCTAAACATTTGCCTTGACAGGTGATTTGACGCACAGTAAAAAGCTGCCAGAGTGTAATTGGACTGAACTGACAATTGGAAACAATGGCTGCACCAGCTAATTAAGTATGACATGCATCTAATTCACTCACAGTGTGATTCAGCCTTTACTTCCCTTACTATCAGCTACATGCTATTTAATTGCAGCAGCAGTATTAACACCAAACTAATGAATTAATCACAGTTAATGACTATTTATCATTATTTCAGTAATAATCAGGAAATTGGCTTTTTTCAGATGTCTTGTTTTCCAAGTAGCACATATTTCACTTGGTCAAGACCATCTTAACAAACCACTGCCTGGAAATACGGCCGATATGCTCAAAAACCTCCATATATGGTATATGGATCCACAGTAGAGCGAGCAATTACTCTCTGCCATTATCGAGCATATCTAAAAGGAACAGATAAGCACAGCAGATTCACTGTGTCGTGTCGGAGATCATTTATGAGGAACTACATCAGTGTAATAATCATAACCATCCTAAACGGCTGAGCTTGAACTGCAAAGGCAATTTAAATTCTTCATTCCCATTTAGCTCCTTATCACACAGCACCCACACACACACACACACACACACACGTATACAGTCACACACATTAAGATCCTATTCAGAATGATTGGCCATTATGCTGTAACAGCAGATTACACAGTAACGGTAAAGGAATAAAACTGTCAGCAATCATTCATTTACACGCTTATTATGTGTGTACACACACACAAACAGGTCTAAAAGTAATCTTACAAATCCTTGCACACATACACACAAATCCTATATTGTGCACATAGACTTTGAAGATATTGTGTTTTGCATACACGGCACACACACTAATATACATATACATGAAGAAGGGCAGCAGATGGCTCAGTGACCCTGAGGTTTTGTCCCTGCATCAGTTTACTTGACACTCTAGACACAGTTGTCACTTAGACTTATATTCTGATTCTGCTCCCTGATTTGCAAAAGACACACACCCACACATACATATATATACATATATATATATATATATATATATATATATATATATATATATATATATATATATATATATATATGTACACACACACACAGCCATACTGGACTGGCAACAGAAAAACACACGTTCATGCACATTTAATAAGTGTGGACACAGATTTTGTCTTGTGAAGACCTCAAAATAATTTTCTGCTTGGGCTGCTGTCATTGCTGTAAAGCCGCAGTGTATCAGGGTGAAAGCACAGACTAAGAATAAAAGTGAGTTTTCCTGTAAATGTAGATTTGAGGGTCAGAAAGCTTCACCGTTAAACTCTGCTCTTCAAGGCTAAGACCTAAATAAACTCACACTTTGGATGTCCTTGCTTTAACTTTTCCTTTGGCAAACTGAAACATACTGTGCAGTAGATTAAAAAGGGCTGCATCTGTATCTGTGTGTGTGAGAGTTGGTGGAGACTAAAGGTGAGGTGTCTGTCAGACGGGAGACAGAAAAGGATGATGAGTTTGTGTTGGAGATATGAGGTATGGGAGGGCCCTTGCACACAGAGACCACCAGCAGTGAAATAATGTTACAATAAGGTAGAAGATGTTTATATGTGTGTTTGCGAAGAGCATTATTCACAGGGCCTGTGGCGGTGATGAATTACAAGTTGTTTTTTTTAATAGGCTGTGATTATATAATCAAGATTTCATAATTTAATCTGATGTGAGCTGAACACACACTCGGAGGTGGTGATTTGTGAAGTAATAAGGAGGAAATGCCAATTCCACGCTCCACTCTACACGAAGACCCTCGTGGTCTTTCTTACTTTCTACTAGTAATTATCGATATATCACTGCTCCATAATGGATGGCATGACATCTCCTCTGTTCTCACACACGCGCACACACACACACACACACACACACACAGAGCAAATAAAAACGTGAACACATGACGTGTTGCACTGTAGCCAGCTGTTTTGAGTCGTATCACCACATTAAATGGTCATCATCAGTTATCACTCCCATAATTATGCTTCACAATGGGCAAACTGCATCATCATTGCACTTCATTGATTCCTCTTATAATAAGGCGACCTCTGGCAGACGTGAGTAAAAAATGTCATCACTGGTGAAATCATATAAAGACTGACCAAGGGGAGGGAAGTAGCCAGACTGGGATAAGAAAATGCAGACCTGTCCAACAGGAGACAGTTTTTCAACTGCATGTGTGTTATTTGTGATCAGGATGATGAAGGTCCTGTTTCCTCTACAGAATAGAAACACTTTCTGCTGAAAAACCACTACTTGCTGCAGTAGCTTTTTTGTGCCTTCACCTTTTACACTCATCACTGTTACAATGACAACAAAGGTGAGCTCACTAGGAGGTACACCCATCTGTGCTCCTGACGACAAACTGATAATGGTCATTTAATGGGGTGAGATCGTTTAAAGGAGGTGCAGTCACACTTTCACTTGGATTAAAGAGCAACAGCAACATATTTTCAAAGGCCAGAACAAAGGTTGCAAACTTTACAGAAGTTCAGTTAAGCATTAAGTAAAATGAAAAATGAATTCATCAATTATGTGGCTCTCTATGCTAATCAGAAACAGAGGTGATCTTCTTCCTGGTAGTCTTCCATAAAAGACAGAGCTATGATGATAATGAGATTTTGATGGTTTTAAAATTAGATTGATGCCTTATGTTTCACATGAAGCCGTTCAAAATGCTAAATCCAGTTGGTAAAAGACTGTACTTGTAGCGAAGTTTATTGTGCATTATGACAAACAGTGACTCTATTTGCATTACTGCTGTGCACAATAATCTTACTGTGACTATCATGCATTTTATTTAATTCACACTGGGTCTTTCTGTGGTACTTTTTTTTCTAACAGCTTGTAGACAGCAACAGCAGGACTGATTTTTGCAGCAGGTTTGACTTCACACACATTGTTTTTCTGTGTGTGCCTGTGTGTGTGTGTGTGTGTGTGTGTGTGAGATGCTAAAACAAAGAAAGGAAGAAGTTGGAGAGGACAGAGAAGTAGTGAAGAAGCCACTAGAGAGAAGAACATGAGAGAAAAGAGGAAGTTGTAAAGGGAGCAAGATAGAAAGTTACACAAGCTTTTGGCAGACGATGTTATTAAAAAGACATAGTCAACACTTCCATCTTTGGAAGTCAAGTGAACTGCACAAACAGAAAATGTGAATCCTTATTAATAATCAGATGCAACAGAGTTTGGTAAAGCCCTCACTGGGACTTTGTTATGGACAGTAGGTCTAATCTGGTCATATGTTACTGGAGCCTGTACTGGTTGTAGATTATTGAACTCCTGTTTTGAATAGTTGCCATTATAAAAGGGTTATAGCAAACTTTAGCTTGATTCTTGGAGCTTTCTGTGTGTACATATGTTGGTGGTTGTATTAGACTGCAATTACACGACTGTTTGTCCTCCTGTGTTTGTGCATCTGTGGCATTTGTAAATACAGAGCATGTAGCATGTCTGACATGGCTGTTTGTATTTCTCTAGCTTCTTAGGCAAGTGTGTGTGTGTGTGTGTGTGTTGTGTTTTTCATGCACACATGCTTCTAGCAGAGGCTACACTGTGGGCAATTATAACGCAGGACTGTGGAAGGGTCACAGAGAATAATATCACACTCGTTCATTAACATTTCATACCGTAGCGAGCGTTAGGAGTTTGGATGGATGACAGCCCAAAACTGTCTGGTGGCATAATGTCACCGAGTTAATTCAGAATTTCAAGATGAATTATGAACCAGCTTTTAAAGCTAGTTTACAGCAGCCCTCATGGCTTTTATTGTATTCAGAGACATAATAGAACTGCTGCACTCAGTTATATATATGTGGAAATTTAAACAGCATACAATAAACAAAGCTCTTCTCATATTAAGTCTACTCATTTTGTTTGTGTGTTGATATTAACATTACTGAGAAGATGAAGATTTTATTTGTCTTTTCGGAGGTTAACACGGATCATGAGCATCTTCAAGGAGACTGCTTTCCCAAGGAGCATCAGTAATTTCAGAAAATGCTTAAAAGTGACATTTCTTTAAGTGGCGAAGCCTCGAGCAGCCATAAAAAATTAGGATTCTCATCAGGGTGGAACAAAGGAGGAAATTGCCTGACATTGTTAGAGGCACAAAGTCCACAAATGTCAAACAACTAAGTCAACAAAGTGTCAGACTTTGTCATTGGACACCTACTGAAAGTCAACACTTTCTGTTTTAACCTTGAAAAAAATAGACTGGTATTTTTATCTGTAACCACATTATGTCTCCAACTCAAACCCCTTTTATTTTATGGCTGAGTCTAACCATCCCCAGTGTCAGAGCAGAAAATGGTACTAGGTTTGATTTTTACAGTGGTGATTTGTAACATTTTGGAAGGCGCTGACAGATGCTGTCCTGCACACAGAGGTGTGTATCTGTCAGCCTGGAGGGCAGTTATGAGTGAAAAATTTTGTCATTAACTTTGGAGGACTTGTAATCAACACTGCGACTGCATTTGTCATAAATAAACGATTGGTAGAAAGGGGCAAAGGAAATAAGACTTTCTGTACAGCATGTCCATGGACTGATGCCATTTAGACTGTAGAGCAAGCTGAACCAGATGGAATCATTGCTGTTGTGTACATGTGGCCCAAAAAACCTTGATTAGAAAAATTACGTGAGGTGCTAATAGAGAATTCTAACCTGAAGTGCAGGTCAAACACATTTTCTCTATCAGGAATCACAGCTGCTATTTTTCATCTTGGCAGGCAATGTAAATGCTTTATTCTCTGGTTTGTCCTAAGACAACTTGCTTGCCCAACGAAGTTGTTACCCTCAATGAACAAGATGTATTAAACTGCCTTGCCAACTACAGAAGACAGATGCGATCAGTTCCCAGAAAGAAAGGATTGAATGTTTTGTTCAAATCGCTGACTTATTGACCTCACTGTGTGCTTCAGGTGGTACTGTTTGACTGCATAAGAAAATGAAGTGGGCTTCCTCGCTGCACAGTCTGGTTATGAAATAATGAGTGGAAAGGGGAATAGAGCGTTTATTAACTAGTACTGACATCTGCAGGCTTTTTCCTATTAGGGGAGAAAGCAGGAATTACAGGTGCTGTGGGACGGGAGACGAGAGAAAGTTAGTGGAGGAGAGGGGAGAGGCTGGAAAAAAGAGGGATTGAAGAGGAGGAGAGTGACAGAGATGAAAGGAACAATCTTCTCTCTGTTTCCAGGTTTAGAACAGGAATATTTCCCATGAGGCTGAGCGACACTGGGCTTTTGCCCTTCAGCTCACAGTGAAGGTAACTGTCAAAGCGGACCTTATTTACCACACAGACACAGTCAAGGGCCTTGCCATAATTCAGTATTACCATTTATTTGCTTTCAGTAGTAGAATTTTAACTAGACTACCTCATGAAGTTTAGCCCAGTGGCTTCCAACCTGTGGGTCACAGAATAAAGAGGATGATTGAATAATGAGAAAGCAAAAGAAAGTTTTCAGTGTCATTCACTGTAGAAATGATTTCTAGTGGGGGAGCTAACAACAGACTCGGCTGTGAAGCTGTACTTCGAAAAGCAGCTACTTCAGCATCTGTAATGTAGAGGAGTAAAAGTATACATCAGCATATTGTGAATATACAGTGAAAGTACAACATTAGTACTTTAAAATATGAATGTGAATAAATACACTGACTTATTTTCCACCACTGCCTGAAAGCACTGAGTATAATCATGACATCCAATAATTACCAGAACAGAAACTGTTATAGACATTTACTGTAAGATTTTTTTTTTTAGTCCCAAAAATCCCTTCACAAATCATCTCAGTGTATTTGTGCAGTTTAAACTCCCTACACGCACAAACACATGTTCAGGTGCAAATTTACATTTTGATTTCCTCTGTCACAAGGATTAGGGTTCAGAGACTGATTTTTGAGTTCCCATTTGTTGCACACTGTGATAATGTAAGTGCTATAGTTTTACACAGTGGACAAGAATTATCTCGTTGTTTAGCTCAATGGGAGGAGGTTCCCTAAGGTGAACGCTTTCAGCAGAGATAAATAGAAATTGTTGGTGCTTGGAGCCCATTGTCTGGAGAGGCTGATCTGTCACTTCTTTCACATACACTGGATTCAGAGTGGGGATATTGGAAACCAGGCAAGGATGCATGCAGACATATTTTAGTTGTACACACACAAACACAAACACACCCTTACTGATTTTTGCACAGATTCACTCCCACAAGGCAGCGTCTGACACTGGAGACCCTCTTCAAAAACATGTTTCCTGAAGTGAATTTGTTGTTTTATAGAGGCAGGGCAGCAGATTGCTCTGATGTAGGGCTCATTCATCAATGTCAGCACACACTCTCAACACGCATACATATAAAAATCTACACTTCTCTGTTAAACACATCTGCTTGTAATATAAATAAGCCACTTTGTACCAACTTATAATCAGTGGATTCATGGTGCAGCAAGACCAGATGTTCAGTTAGATTATATTAAACACTATATTTCCCAGAATGCTGTTGGCAGCGCGCCACATTACATCTAAGCATAATTCTGCATTCACACTGTGTCTGCAGAAGGAACGGGGGGGGGGAAACTCCTGCGAGTAATCTCACATTATTTCAAGATGGTTAGTCCTTTTCTAGCCACACTGTTTTAAAAGTCAAAACCTTGCTTTTACATATTAAAGAGTGGCTTAATGAATGAAACCAACAAACAAAGCATGGGCTTTTGATGAAAGTGCCAGTGTCAGGTTTTTACAGCTGTTATTGACACTTCTTGTAGTTTTTTTTTGTGGGAAGTGTGAGATATCACTATTAGAGCTTCAAAACTAGGAGGCTGACGTGAAGATTTTTTTCAACCCGGCTGCTCTTAATCACATTACAAATGAGATGACAGGCATCATTTAAAGACACACGGCAATATGTTGTTCATTTTTACAGATGAACACAGGAAGACAAGGGGAAATGAGCCACTGCACAACATAACTGTTATGGATTATTTGTAAGTGTACAGCTAGTCAAGGTATTGTTTACTGTTTATTGCTCCCTATTTTGCAATTGATATGTAATTTCATTTCACATATTTTTGGTGTATTTCTGCAAACTCCAATGTGGCTACAATAAAAAATATCTAAATATGTTAATAATAAACACACATACACAGAGAAATGGGTTGAAAAATATACTATACTTTATGAAGAGTTGTACTTTCTAACAATCTTTTAGAGAGGTTATGGTAATTTTGTATTGACATAGTTATTAGAGGAAACTTATTGTAGATTATTGAAGCTCTAGAGTAGGTTGATGGATGAAAAACAGTGCGGCAGTTAGAGAATCTTCTGTTGGTCAAACACTGACACTTTATCAATGGGAGCAGAAAAAGCATCTTTTATTTTTTCCTCAGCATTTAAAGTGTAGGCACAACTGTATAAAACTCAGACCATTGTTTGACTGCATTCATCTAGAGACGGCATTTGGTTCGAGGGGTCTGTTGAATGATGACACCAGTGGTTCCCACTTAGACTGACTTAGAGTCTATCTTTGATGCTAACTGAGAAGTGAAGATCTGTGAGAGTAACCACTTGTTCCAGCATATGGCAGCGCCACATATTGTTTGTGGGTTAAGGTTAGAATTAGGTTTAGGTCGGGGTGAGGGTTAGGGCTGGGCTCAGTTTAGTTGTGACGGTTAAGGTTAGCGTACCTGTCTAGAGAATGTCCCCATAGAATCTCTACTGACTGCTGAGCATCATCAAACACACATGTGCATACAAGTGTGGGTGCACTGTATTCATGTATGAATATCTACATGTAAATGCATGTTTTGTTTACTTTCCTTCATTGTCTTTTGGGAGAGCCAACACAATGCTCTCTCTCTCACTTGCATACAAGTGCGTGCATACACACACACACAGACACACACACACACACACGCAGTCATCACACTGATTTGCTGTGACAGGGCTGTAATTTTAGCTGTGCTGACTCTCTGGGCTTCTCTCTGTTCCTCTTTCTCCCTCCTTTGGCCTATGATCACAGAGTGGTGTACATCAGCCAGTGCCTGCAGCAGTATCTGTTTGTTTGTTTGTGCGTGTGGTGTGTGTTTGCCATTTCACCATGCAGTTTCTCCCAGGGTTAGGTCACAGAGTCATACTAAGGATAAGACTCCTTCACTAATACATTCTAAAATCTCTCCACAACACACACAGACCTGAATCCTGCACCAGTGTGCTGCTACACAACACATCCACATCCCGCTTTAAACGGCTGCACTCTCGGGACATGTTTGTCTTTATCACCTTTTTTCACAGCACATGTTTTGTCAACTCTGTCTTCTACACCTTGCATTTATGCTAAATAAGTTTCCCAATAAGGTTTCAATGGGCAAAATAATCTCTAGCTGGGTCGGAGGCAGTGTTTTTCCAGGGGTTCACATCCTGACTCCTGTCTGTGGTTGGGGTTAGTCAAACAAAAGCACTTTGATTAAAATTAGGGAGAGAGAGCAAAATTTAGGAACCAGTTGTTCCTGGACTTTAACCAAATGCAGCCATTACCGAAACATAACCATCAAAAGGTTTATTGCTGCTGTAGGCACTACGAGTGGAAACTGTACTGCAAGATATTCTGCTGGGGAAAAAACTATGTTTTACTAAATATTTTAGCGATATTCTCAGCATCAACATATTAACATAAAACAACATTAAAGCTTATATGGATAGAAAAGATAATCTTGCAATCTGAGAAGCCATCTGAGGCTGTGGTCGTCTAATGAGGTATTAGTGTTTTGTTGATGTTTTTCAGACTGAGGCTTTGCAATAAAGAGACAGATGTTACAGAGGAGCTTCATTGTTTTTGATGTTCTCTCATTAATGGAGACTAAACCTTCTGCGAGGCTGTACAGTTCATGTATCTGTTTACACTGTCAATGACTAAATCATAAGTGATATTTCTTCATATATTGACTAAGCACAACATATTGGAAATATGTTGATGTAGAGACATATCAGTAACTTATTGTGATTTAATTGCTGCAGGTATATTTTCAGTATTGTGTTTGAGGGAAACAGGCTGCCTTTAATGAGAACCTTTAAATTAACTGTTCTTTCATCAGCAAAGAGTAGGAAAGGCAGGGAGTAGAAACAGATGCTTTTATGTTACTGATTTTCTTGTTAAAATCCTGACACCTCAGGCCTTATAGATGTAATGATTGTATGGGTGTACATGTTTTTCTGTGTGTGTGTGTGTGTGTGTACATGCTTGTATATATTTGCAGTCCCTGTTAAGGCCACGCCATCGTCTGTGTGTCACTAAATAATGACTCTGTCTGAGCTGCGTGCCCTCTGGGCGCTCCTGTCTGCCCACACACAAACACACACAAACACACACACGCACACACACACACACACACGCACACACACACACACACACATACACATACACACACACATCTCTGTGGCTGGCCATGGATGGCTGCTTCTTAAATGTCAGATGACTTCACTCCTGGAACAATATTTATTAAGCCCAGTTTCCCCTCTCCCTCTGTCTCTTTGTGGTATAGTTGTTAAAAGAATCTGAAGTCACCACGTTAGTTCAGTTAAAATCCAGTATGGGCTTCAGTGTGTTTTATCAAATTTCTCTAAATGTGTGAAGTTCACACCCAGTAGCCAAAGACACCAAACAGTAGCTCTATATTTTATGTTGAAGTTTACATCTTACGAGGATGCATATTTATTTTGTTCTCCACCAGTGGCCTCCATCACTTACACACATTGACGCCTGGGAGACGATGGTGGACTTGACCTAAAGGGCTGTTTACTGCACCGTCCACACCCACGGTCTCCCAGCTGCTGTGAGATAACATGCTCACTAGATTGCTTTCTTTATAGAGCCTCTGAGCCACTGCCGGACCTTGTGCTTTGCAGAGTCAGATAATAACTTGATAAATTTCATATTAAAGCTGCACTGGGACACTTCACATCTTGGTGCAGTCATTGCATTTGTAGTCATTTCAAGGAGGTTCTGTTTATTTTTGCTATGTTTGTGTCTGAACTTACACACACACACACACAGTTGCTAATAATTATAATGATTCTTGCTCTGCTTGCGGGTAAACTTATTTCCATCTAAAACAGATTGGATGAAAGAAGGTGAGGAAAGATGGATGGAGTGAAAGGAAGGCAGTAGAAAAGGGAGGTAGATGAAACAGTGAGTGAGAGACCGAGGACGTTTTGGTAATAGGGCTGGTGTTTAGTTTTCCACTTCTCTTCAGGAGCTAAATGAGCTTAATTGAATGAAACCAAATTAGATAAAGTAAAGGAACAGAATCAAATCAACCAAAAACCACTGAAATACAAACATGATCAGAAAGACTAAAACCAAACCCATGTCCCTTCTACGCCTCAGGATCATTTACCTGACAGCTGGTGGAAACATCAGCCTGAATATTCAGCTGTGTGGATCCTGCAGCTCAATGTGGACGTGCAAAATCAAGTCTTAATAGAATACATTATAGCATATTGATTTGGTTTCCCCAAAATGTAGTTAAATGCACTTACTGTAGAAAAACCAAACAATCCAAGTAAAAGTCTCATACACTCATCTTAGCTCATTCATAATTTAGCTGATTTTTTTTTTACAGGCCCCATATTTCCTAAAAAATAGCTGAGGTTTAGCCGTCAATTACAGAGATGCTTCTGAGAAAGGCCTGTGCAAGTTGATACTAATTAGAAAATAAGTAAGTGCAGAGAAAGCAATACTTGCTGCAGTTATTATACCCCCTCATTATATTCATGATTTGAAAACTTCGTTTTTATAATTACCACAGAAACAGAAGTTAAGATCCATCAGAAAGACAAAATCAATTCACAGGCATTTCTTGTTAATGTTTTTGTGTTTAATATCTAAATAATTTAATGATATCATAAAGACAGCTGCCACAACATTCATCATGGAGTCATCAACACGTTAATACGTTAGCAGTGTATGTGTAAACTAAAACTGTTCACATACATGTGTGCCTCTATGGGGCTGTAGCGTTAAAAGTCATTTTTCTCTGGCCCGCCTCGGGTCATTACAACTTCACACTGGAGGACAACGGTGGAGTAAAACTGACAAATGAACCTATCTGTCTGCACACACACAGATGGCAGGACAGTCTCGTACGTCAGCGACCTGATGGAAATGTGGTCTGGGCTAACCAGCTGGAAAAGTGACCCTCTCGTTAATGGAGTGGCCGAGGAGATGAGAGGAAGACAGGCAGAAGATGAGTGAGTGAAAGTTGCCGAGGCAGGCAGAGTAAGGGTGTGTGTGTGTGTGTGTGTGTGTGTGTGTGTGTGTGTGTGTGTGTGTGTGTGTGTGAGATATGAAATGGTACATGGAGACAAATATAAAAATGTAGAGGGGAAGTAGTAAAAGAAGAAAGAGTGGCTAAAGGACCTGATTTTAAAGGTTTAGTTCAACCACCAGAGTGATGTATATATTTGTAACGTTGCATGTGAGCAGCAGGAACACAGGATGGAAAGAAGAAGAATCTGTTCGCCTTCATTTCTATGAGAATATTTTCCAACAGCTGAGCATGAAATCATGTCTGGTCTTAGCAGACAGACAGAGGGGAGGATGGAGAAGGACAGATAGAAGAGGAGATAGATAGATCTAAAAAACAGAAACTGTAATGCAGACTGATGGCTCCGTTTTCCTCAGTTAGGGAACCTGTCTTCGAGCCGCTCACATTATTATATTGTCACTGAATTCGTGTGCATGGGTTAAAGGAAGGACATTGGTGCAAGAGTGGACTGAGCAAAGAAAGGTGCAATTTGTTTTGTCATCACTCCGCCTGCCATCGGACATTAGCTCACTTCACCTTAGACACTGTAGTGCAGGTAAACCAACAAACACACTCACATGAGCAAATTACACATACTGTAGGCAATACACACAGACACATACTGAAGAAATAGGTACATCATTTGTAAAATAGACCTGTCTTGTAAAACCTAGAGTTAAACTCATATGCCTCTAACAGTCCCACATGTTTACCTGCACAAGGTCGAACTTTTTGATGAGTTATTCTGCAGTATGGGAGATGGTATCGACAACAGGGGAGAAAAATTGTCTCAAAATGAGTGGTGACAGTGTGTCTTCAGGGCAGTTGAGGCTGGAGGAAAGCTGTGCTCCAGCTCCAGTGGACCTGTGTGTGCAGAAAGTTATACTGCACCACATTTTTCTGAGTGACCATGGTCTTTTTCAGGCACCTTCTGTGCTGAACAGCACCCAGTCTGAGTTTGTCGCCAGCTCACCTGTGTTAATTTAATTTATACAAATAGCAAAGTATGCAAACATTTCACAGCTTTATGTTGTATGTGCAGTGAAGCACAGCTCTGCCCTGGTCAGTGTGTCTGAACCTCTGATGTCATCTACCCTGTGAGATCTGCAGGTTGTTTGTTATGTACCAGGGTACGTGGGCTCCCTTGTGTTGTTCTCTGTGCCTGTTTATAATTGTTTTGTGTGGGTTTGATGTTAGATCAGCACTTTTTGTTTGTTCAGCAGCTTTTTTTTTCTCATCATTTCTGCCTTGCATTAACGCTGCAGTGAGGGCTTTACTGCACTTCCCGTTCATAAGCCTGTGTGCAGCAAAACAAAGGACGTTGGACTTTAATCAATTTAAGAAGCATCTATAGCAAATTTTATGCCCTGTCAAATTAATTATATGATTAATTAGCTGTCTGCCTAAATTTAGCCCTCATACTTTGGACATGTTTGGATAGGTGAAGTGACTGTGCAACCTCTTATCTTTGCCATTTCCACTTTTTTGGACTTCATAGCCAATTACCAAAAATATACAACTATTTATTTAAGGATAAAAGTAAGATTAGTACTTTTTAAATGACTGATTTAGAGGACAGCTATATTAGGTAAATTGATTGACGTTCGTTATACTCTTTAGCTTTTTAACATTTTCTTTGGTATGTACATTATTGCAAATGAATCCAGGTGCCATATGTTGAATTTAAGTCAAAGTTATAGGCAGAGCATAAAACAATGTGGAGTCAAACCAGTCGGCTGTGACCAGGGTTGAGTTTTCCAGCACAGAAACAATACAGATTGCTTTAAACTTTAAAGATAATAATTTCAAATTGTATGCAAAAAAAGTCAATTTAACAGGTGCATGCTACAAAAGAGAGAAGTATTACCAACCCAGTATGGTCTACTGCCACACACAGAGCAAAGAATGCATAAAGAGCCACCGGGAACCATTTTGGGTTGTTTCCCAGGAG
Organism: Mastacembelus armatus; assembly: GCF_900324485.2. NCBI lineage: Eukaryota > Metazoa > Chordata > Actinopteri > Synbranchiformes > Mastacembelidae > Mastacembelus > Mastacembelus armatus. Next base: position 19,743,645 of record NC_046640.1, read on the forward strand.
ATTCATTTTAAGCAGTTTTCTTCTGAAATGCAGCCACCTGGGTATTTTGTGTGCCGCTGTTCCAGGATCACCATCCATTTGTCTAAATTCAGCTTTTATAACACTATTATGTACGAGTGCATATTATTCTAAATAAAACTGTTTATTGCTTCAGTTACAGCCGTGACCCAGGAGGAGTTAGGAAGTCTGCAAACACAGCAACACACTGAGGTCTGTTCATCAAAACCCTTCACGGTTTTGTGTGCTAACCGTTTGGCTTGGTACATTCAATCACGTGCATGATCAGCAGCCACCAGCTATTATTTAAACATGGCCCACTAGCAGATGATCCCCAAGCCCAGCAGGAGCACTGACAGATGCATTTAGCACATGAGACAGAGCGTCAGCTCACCTCACTGTGTTTAAAGTTTAAGAAGGGGTAGGGGTTTACCATAAACAGCTGAGAGAAACAGAGGGAAGATAATGCTAGAGATAATGTGGATGTAAGCTTGAGGGGGTTGACAGCAATGAGAATGGTGGGTTTTTTTTTTTTTAACCTGTGAAAAAGAGAAAGTGTGTGTTAGAATGATAGCTGCATTGACAGAGAGACAGAGATGAATGGATACTGAAGCAGACAAAAAGACAAGCAGCTCCCAGCAGAACATTCATGCCGAAAGAGATTTTTCTCTGCGGGAAACTAGATGGGTCACGTTTAATTTCGTGTTCAGTGGATCTCAAACTTTTTCTCCCTCACCTCCAGTTTCCTGCTTTCTCTTTGTCTGTGTCCTTCCTTCCTTCCTTGTATGCTTGTCTCACTCTCCATCAAATACACATCTATTCAGCTCAGAGAAAAGGAAAGTCAGGACGGATGGGAAGAGGGAGGGCTATAGAACCAATATCATGTGTTTTTTGGGGACAGGATGGGGAATATAAATAGGCGGTCACAGTGAACGCAGCTTGTACCATGCACACACCAGAAATACTCTTCTTACACACAGACGGAGGTTATGGGTGAGGCACTGTATGTGATGTGACCTAGTTGGTGGAAACTAGGCTATAAAGAACGAAGAGAGAACACACACACACACACACACACACTATAACTCAAAGTCCTGACGTATGCAGGTTGCGGTTTTGTTTCCACCATGTGAGCATCATGTGGCCTCAGCTCTGTGGGAAAACTTCAGTTTACGTGACACATAGTGTTACTTAGAATATTTTTCCCAAAACAACCATCACATCACTCCTTTTAAAGGGGCATTCTGCTTATTTTAGATATGAAGTACAGTTTATTCATACTAATATCCATTCTTTGATACTACTAGCAACACCTTTTCACTCATTTGATCCAATTAATGCACAAATAAAAATTGATGATTGCAGCTTTAATTTGGCCAGTGTGTGCTGGGACACTTGAGAGAGGTTATATGAATGAGCATCTGCTGCAGCTGTGGAGATGTGGAAAAACTAAATGGCTGCAGTCTGCCTGGGCCTGTCTTTGCTTGGTCCCTGTCCCTGTCTACCTGACTGTCAGGTTGACCCGGCACCCAGTCCAGTCGTACGGCCTGCTGTTGTCAGTCTAGTTGCATGTGAGCTTTTTGCCTTTGTGCAGCCCGTGTGTCACTCACTTACATATGTACCACTTCTTTTAATATTTTGTATCAGTGAGTCTGGTCGAACTGCAAAGCGTGAAGAGGCTCTTTGCTTTGGACCACACCAGCCTTGCTGCTTCACTGGGGAGTGGAGATTAAAAGCTTTTTTTTTTTGTCCCTCACCCCCGATGTGCCGTAGTGTCGTTCTTCCCTCACTGCAGTGTTTCCCTCCTTCTCTTTAGTGAAACAGTGACACCAACTGCCGTCTACTGCTGGAATTGCAGTACTGCGCCGCTGTCTTCTCTACCCCCCCTCGCACCTCATATCTGACCAGTAAACAGTTCACGTTTTTGGAGGGATGCTGCAGCTGATTTAAAATGCTTAATGCTTGTTGCTTTTCATTCTGCTTCATGCTGCGATATTCTCATTGTTAATGAAGTCAGGATGGAAACTCGCTGAACCATTAAGTTGATAGGTCTTTTGAAAAAAGCTTACTGTGCCATAAGTGTAATGTACAGGGAAATCAAACACTTGTTGTTATCCAGTCACACTAGTGCACAAGATGTTAGCACATGCTCAGTGCACACGTTCTGTTCTGTGAAAGACCTGGTTCTAAAAGTAGCCCAAGAAAAGTTAATAGCAACAATCATTTAATGCCTAAAGAGCCACCGTCTAAAGAGAACAGATCCTTCTGATGGCCACTAGAACGTGTACGGCCTCTGCTGAAAGCGTATCCTCCTCATTTTCTCACAGAACGTAGACCACAGGGATATGAACCTTAATGAACCCTCATGAATAGTAATGAATGTATTGATCTCTCTGCACAGATAAGTCAGAGCGGCTGAGCTGCACAACAGCATCCATCCATGAAGTGGGTGGGAGTGCAGTGTCTTGCTCAAGGACACTTCAGCACAGCAGATGTTTGCTCTCATGGGATTGACTTGAACCAAAAGGCCAGTGGGTGAAAACGTTCCACCCTGCTGCCTGATGAAGAGATTTCTGCCTGTGGCAAAAGAGGAAAGATACAGCTGTTTTGTTTGTGATTCAGTTGACTTCAGAGGTTTAAGAGTGCCGTGTTCTGCCAAGCTCCCTCTTCTTTCAGACACTTCTGTCCTTCTAGTTCATGAGCCTGTTGGTGGATCAGTGCAACTGAAAGTGTAGCCCTGTCAGAATTTATACCATTTAACAGATGTGACACATCAGTTACCTACAAAAAAGTGAAGCAACAGTCCTGAGGTTTTGAGCTGTGGAATTTTAACGTGTGTTGCTGGTGGCAGTAAGAATAAAGAGCTTAGTGTTGTGGAGGCTACTCTAGCTGTGCAGAGTGGGTGATGCTGGCTCTGTCTCTTGTTATTGCATTGCCAAAATGCTGTTAGTTCTGTCAACCAGTACATCAGCGCACCCTTTGAAACCATGACACATATGTTTGAATGTTTGCATTTATTTTTCTCTTTTACACAAGTAAACTGGGAGGATGAAAACACACTGTACTGAAAAAACACCCAAATAGGTCAGATTTGGGAAGTGAACTGGAAAACAATTAGATTCCAATTTCACTCTCCTCATTTCTTTAGAAATTTTATTCAAAATTAATCTTTAAGGTATTTTTGCAGAGGCTCATATCCAGTGAGGATTGCAAATGAAAAAGTTAGAATTGTACATACTGACACTGCAAGAACAAGTAAGAAATGTGAACTAAAATCTACAGTTTTCTAATGTGTTCCTACAATGATAATGTGTTACAAAGCAGCACTAGTTATACATAAGCTATGCAGAAGATACATTGGTTATTGAAGTAGTGCTAACACATTATTTAAAAGCCCGTTTCACTCAGAATTTCTTCTCTTTTGATAGGATGTCTCACTCACTGTGCATCTCTGAATCTTTAGCAGTTTGGCTGTTTGCCCGAGCTGTAATGTGACATAAAGGCAGCAGAAAAAGACAGGAAACAAATAAAAGTGGAGGCAGACATTAAAGTGTGGACACCAGAAGACTGAAAAAGAAACGGGTGCTAAATTTTTAGCATGATGTCTTTGTCAATCTCTGACTCTCTCTCTCTCTCTCCCTCAGTGTCTGAGATAAACACACATAACACACATTCCAACACTGTCCATAATTTATTTCTGCTTTACAGAACAAACATGTTACATACACATCATGTCTCTGCTCAGTGAAACCACTCCACTGGTGCAGAAACCCCTACCCTGACTGTGTGTTTGTGTGTGTGTGTGTGTGTGTGTGTGTGTGTGTGTCTTTCCATCTGGCAGAACTAGACAACAAGACTTTTTTTCTCCTTCTTGCTGCAGTGAAACACTCCAGCACACACTAAAAAGGCTGAGGAAGCACATAAGGAAATAAGGAGCCATAAAGGCCTCATGGACAATCTTCACTGCGAAGATGGTGGAGCAGTTTTCACCTTGAATTGATGTTGAGTCAAGCATTAATAATAAAAAAAACCCCTGCTCTTTTTGTTGCTAAAGTTAACGATACATCAACCATGAAAAATGGTTCTGTTCTGCATTAACTGAATATTAGACTCAGCTTTTACACATTTTAATAAAAATACACTTGGATTCAAACAAAATGCTTCTGACCAGTGAGTTGAGCTTCAATCCATGAAATATTTAAACTGCACTTTTTACAGCCTTATGGAACTTTAAGATGCAATCGGTGTATTAGTCTGAGCATTTTGTAAAACGTCACACTGTAGAAACATTGATAAAAGGCGGTCCGAGGATTGGTCTGTAAATGAGTTTGCTGTCGGCTCGATCAGCCCTGATCACATCTGACTTTCATCTCATCACTCGTCTGTCTGCCTCAACCCATCCAGTGTCAACACAGTGTCACAGTCTGAGGCTGAGACAGAGACGAGGACGCCAGAGACTGAGTCAAACAGAGAGCGACAAGTAGGCCAGTTTGGAAAGGGGAGGGGGACGAAAGTCAACAGGATGAGTAATTGTTTTTGTCACATATAAGTTCATGGATCACATCATCGGTAGCCTACAACGCATTGATCTTGTAGGTTTGACGATAAATAGCCAATTTTATCATTAACAAATTTGTACTTATAAAGTTTGCGTTTAGAGTGAGAAACCATAAAAAATTTAATTAAATTACACATCAAGTGAGCTGCTGCCAACATGAGATGAGCTTGAAGTCACAAAGTAATACACACTAAAATATTAAAGTAGGCCTCAGGGCCGCTGGCATGATGATGCACCATGGAGGAACACACACACACACGTACAGAAAGAGTATCCAGGCTAGCTGGATTTTGATCACTATTTGGCCACGCCATTTGTGTGTGTGTGTGTGTGTGTATTAAAGTGACACATGCAGTTTGTGGTCACGTATGTTTGATTGTATCTGATTTGCTGCTTAGTGTTGCTTTTGTGAACTGTATTTTGGTGTCTGTGTCAGAAAAGCAGGACATTTGGTTTTGTCCAGAATTTCTCACAGAGTATAGTTCTTTCATCCTGCTGAAAACATTTAAAAATATTTTTGAAAATAGGAGAATGCTCCTCATCCTTTGCCAAAACCTTTACATTTGTACCTTGCTCCATAATACATAGCTTCAAATAACAGTGAAGATAGATATGAATAACCACTGAAACGTCTCAGACCGTGTCCTGCAGCATACTGCAGTTGTTTTCCATAAAATTGTTGTTTTGCCAATCAGTCAAAAAATGTGCAACTTTTAGGAATCTCAGACTCAGAATGGACCTATACTGTCCATTTTTATTTCTTTACACCTTTGTTTAGGCAATTAAAGATTTGTGCAGGAGTGCACTTTCCACTAAGTAAGGACTTGACTCAGATCTTGTTCCGCTTGTTCCCAGAGGTCAAACTTAGTGGGGAAAGAGAGCGACGGATAGCACAGAGTGCTTGTTTGTGAGGTAAACCTGTGCCCTCCTTTTATAGTCACATCTTCAAAGTGCTGGCTTGGCTGTTCTCGGGGAAGGGCTAAGGAGTGAAGAGGCGCAGCAGGAGCAAGCAGACAGCACAGCTTTACCCCACGCTCAGAGAAAAAAGGGGCAATCAATTATGACCACCTCCTCTACCCTACCCTCGTTATTACGTCCTTTGTCTCTGTCTTGCTTACTGTCTGCATCTGTCAGGCACTTTTTTAACCCAGATGGACTAATAAATGTGGGAGTTGATGTCAGCCTGAGGTTTAACTATAGCTGACCGTGGTCAAGCTAATCAGATTGGAAACTATCCCCAACAATGTCACCACTACAGCAGAAACAACTAATTAGAGAGGGGAATAATAAATGTTCATATGTACACAATATGTATAAAATGAGGCAAAATACACACACACACACACACAAATGTGTGTACCTGAACACAAGTGATTACTCCCCAAGGACCAAAGCAGCTAGTCCATGAAGAGCAGAGTGTTATTACCAGGAACACTTATTTAAACAAGGAGGAAGGGAAGGATGGGAAGAGGAAGAGGACACAGGGAGATAGAGATTTTGTGAATGCAATAACGTTCTTAATAGCAAGGAGAATATTAACTGAGTATAGATGCAATCTCAAGGGCATATGCAAATTGAATCCAAAGTGCAACTTCAGTAGGTGGCAGGATGTGTTGTGTGTGCCTGTGTTTGTGTGTTAGTGCTGGATTTCTGTATTCAGAGTCAAGCTCACTTAGAGGCTGAGTTAAGCATCATGCGCATTACTGTGCATGCTGGGTCAGGGGGTAATGAATCAGCATTAGAACACTTTGTGGGCTATTTCATTTTACAGTCTGTTAAGTTTTCATAAACAACTCAGTTGAAAAGGACACTAAAGCATAAAGTGCACTGGTAATGTGCAGCTCTGAAGGTATGTGAAATATGTCCTACTTGGACAAAAATATGTCTCGGACTTTGATTTGGGGTCTATCTCTGGTCATTTAGTTGGCAGTAAATTAGTTGAGCATAACACAGGAAATGTGGATTATGTGCTGCCTTTTGCTCTGTATTTGCAGTTGACTTCTTTACCTGCTTCATAAGCAGTCAAATTGGAAGGTGCATAGCTTCATAATGTAACCCGCAGCTTACTTCAGCACAAAGCTCCCCCTCCTAATTCTCTTAATTTGTAAAATGTTTTCACGGCTTGGTTCCCAGAGCAGGAGGCTGAATTTCTCATTTAAGTCCCTGCCTTAGAAATGATTAAGATCCCTCGTGTACATCGTGAAACACATCTGAGCAGTAATTGGAATAATACATTTACCTTCAACTCTGACAACTTTAATATTATTTTTTGACTAATATTTATCAGAACTGACTTTCACACAGTAGCTGACTGTTAAAGGAATATATGGAACATCTGTCTGTAGTTTCCCATTAAGCAACACAATCTATTTTTGGCAAATGTTATACTTTACAAATGTCTGCATGTGTGTGTGTGTGTGTGTGTGTGTTGGGGGAGGTTATGCATGTTTCAGTAGCAGATAATGGGACACTTCCCTTCTTTTTCAATTAAAGGGAAAATAAGACTCAGAACAGTTTTTGATTAGAAGATTAAACTTTTATCAGTCTATGCATGGAAGCCTCATCACAGCCTGTTGATGATCAATAAATATTGATGGAAGGAACATCAATCATTTATTAAAACCTTGATAAGTGACAGTCACCACAAACCACCATCCATCCATCTATCATCCACATCTTATCCTCTAACATCCTCACAGGGGGGGGAGCCAATCCCAGCTGACACTGGGTAAGAGGCAGGGTTCACCCTGGACAGACTGAGTCTAACACAAGCTGTGTAAGTTTGAGCTGCTGTTTCTTTATTGATCCTTTTAAGGTTATTTTCTGTTTTGACAAATACGTTTTATTGGAGCAAGTTTTAACCTTAACCTTTATCTGGAAAATAAAATGCTAATGAGTGTGTGTTTCAATGCAGTACCATCAGAGAGCTGTTTCATCAAGATCATAGACTGTATATAAACAGTGTTTCCCCCAGGTTATGGAACGTCATTATGCAGAGCAGTGAAACACATAAAAGAAGCTCATGAACTGCAGAAATGAGGAGTCCACATATAAATTAAGTTAAATAAGGTACCTACTTTGTGTCGTTCTTTTTTTTTTTTTTTTTTTTTTTTTTTTTTTTTTTTTTGGGTCAGTAGTAGGCAAAGCAATGACATGAAGAAGAAAGATGAAAGACACATCACTACTTGTGCCACTATGCAAAAGTGACACAGTGCTGTGTAAACATAAGACTTCCTAGGTCTGACACATACAATCTGTTAAATCTTCTTCAGGCTCACCAGAGATGCTTTGACTGCCCTCTGCGCGCTCATTTAAGTGGGTTTCGATTATTCTGTGCATTTGAACTTCATGGACACCAACACAGACGGCTGAACATGTGGGGGACTAGATGTTTGTTGTAGTCGAAGGGCAGTGACATGTGAAAAGTTGAAGGATTGCCTATCCATGTAGGTGTGACATCATAAAGTCCAGAGTCATGTTTAGTGGCACAGAGCGGTGGTGTGACAGTGCAGGGTATTAGTTAAGTCTGCTGTGACAAATTTATCATCCTGTTGCTGTCAGCAAGTATGTCACTGTCTTTACACCCCAAAGCCTGGAGACACCACAGGGATTTGACAGACGTGTGTGTGTGTGTGTGTGTGTGGGGGGGGGGTTGATGGGTCTCCCCACAGCACTCTGACCTTAAATACCCACCTTAAACTCTTGCCTTGCGTTTCCTCATGTTCACATTATTTTCTACTTGTGTAGATATTCATTTATAATGAGATGTAGCTGCTTAATGGAAAGATGGAGAATATTATGCTGCAATGGCGCCACTTACCTCTTCAGTCAGCAGTGGTAGTAACATACAGCAAAACATTTTTCCATTTCCAGTGGAAAACTGCAAACGTCCATGTTATTTACTAGGCAACTCTGCTTCAGTGCATTTACAGCAGCGCAGTCTTTTGGGACTGTAGGTGGAAAAACTAGTGACGATTCTCATACTTGACTCCCATAAAACTGAACATTTGGACGCTATAACTTCTCGTCACTTTGTGTCACCGCTGATGACACATTACTTTCTCTAATGTAATGTAATGTTTCTTATGATGCACACACTCCTGTTTTGGGTAAATGAGCTGTAGTTGTGTCTGAATGAAAACGTCTGTGCTGCCTGAGCTCAGTCCTGCACACCAGCATCGACATCTTTAACCAGATGTAGAGTTTGTGTTCTGAATCTCGGTGTTTGTGCCTGTTTGTGTTTTGTGTGTTGCTCTCTGCCTGGGGCAGAATAGAGGAATGACAGTTTCGTTTGAAAGGAAATCAGTTTACTGTAGCTGTCGACAGCTCAGCTTATTCTGCATAATGGTCTAGAAACTGTTCACTATGAGTAATTTGAGTGGAAACAGGGAGCCTGGCAGGTCTGCTCCATGAGCACCCAGTCTACAGTATAGTGACATATCTTTGCACTGTGAAAATGGGGAATTAATGAAAGCACTCAGACACAGAAAGTGAAAGTGATTCACACATTTCTGATAAATGTAATTGTAGGGACGAATTCAATTGCTGTCTCTAAAATAGGCTGCGAGATTTGAACAAAAGGCTTCAACACTAGTGGGGGTATTACACTTGACATGTCATTAACATCTACTCTTCTCCTCTCTGACTGCCTCACTGTGTCTATCTGTCTGCATCTGCCCCCTCTTTTTTTAAATTTTTTTTTTAACCTCCCCTGCCATTTCTCTCTTGTTCCCCAGACCAGACATTAGTCCATTGGATTGTATGTAAATTACTCTGGAAACTGTCAATTAAACAAGCCTAGCTACTTGTAAGGTTACAAAAACATGCATAAAGTGCCGGTTGAGTGTCCTGCCATTCGATGACAAGTTGACTCAAATCAAATTTCATTTATAAAGCCCAGAATCACACATCACAAATTTGCCTCAAGGGGCTTTACAGTCTGACGCCCTCTGTGCTTCGACCCTTAGATTAGAAATAAAAACTCCAACCCAACAAAACAGTTTAAGAGCAGTGGAGGAGGAATCTCTCCAGGATGAAATAACATGCAATAGATGTCATGTTTGAACAATCCGGATGAGAAAAGATACAGACGGGCAAAGACAGACTGACTGACTGACCCCTGACCTTGGCAATCAAATGGACAGACAGACGAAAACAAAGAGCAGCTTCTCTGCCTTTCTCTCTGACCATGGTTCACCTTGTCTCTCATGGTTATGATGATTAATAGAAACCTGAGGTCCACAGTGAGGTCCAAAAGTGGTGATTAGAGGAGGCTGTACCTGTCACACACACATACCAACAAGGCAGACAGAAGGGACCTGAACAGGATCCTGGCCATATCTCAGGTAAACACTGAGACTCAGGTTGTCAATGGAACATTGACAGTAGCCACAATAAGGGGTCAGTGCCACAGTTCTAGATCATAAAGCAGCTCTACAGACTTTACAGAGGACACCACAGTGTTTTGTATATTGTATATATTACTCAGCTACATGAATGAACAGTTGTTATGGATGTTTTGACACGTGTGGTCATGAATCAGCTTAATGTGTCCATTTTTCTGGTTCTCAAGTGTTAAATTTTGTTCTGTGTTTTAGTGTGTGTCTGTGTCTGTGTGTGTGTGTGTGTGTGTGTGTGTGTGTATGGAAACTTTCAGCATTAGACTTGATATATTTTGACTCCTTCAAGGTTAATCGCTATAAGGCTTAGGATCCTATATATCTCTGCTGTAATGAGCCATCAGTGGCCACGCTCCACAGAATAGGGCCAGGGCATAGAGTCTGTGTCAGACTCATGATGCATTTGTGTGAGTGTGTTTCTCTTGTGTTTCTACACTTGAGGAGGATCAAAAATCGAAAAAAGGATAACGATAACGATCACGCAGATAACGGTTAAGATTAAATTTAGGAACTGCCATGTCAGTTAATGTTAATGTGGACGCGGATGCAGAGGAAACTACTACGCCGTTGTTTTGAGAGGAAAAAAATTGGATGACAGAGAACATAAAGGATGACAAAACAGAAGAGTGCTCATGTGTAATTGGAGTAGAAATGATAAAAAATGTGATGGGAGCAAAAAGACAGAAAAAGAGAAAAGATGTGGGTTCATGCTTTGGTTCTCTGGAAGAAGAGGCGGAAACTCTAATTAAGGATAAGAGACTTTCTGTCTCTCTCCTTTCTTTTGTGTGCCTCAGCAACTTTCATAGCACTTCTTTTTCCCCCTCTTCTCTTTTTTTTCTCATTTACTGCAGTGGTAAGCACATTCTCCCACTCTGTTCAGTGCCTGCAGCATGGGAGAGTGCTGTACAGCCTCCTCTCAGGGCACACAAACACACTCAAATGCATATCACACACACACACACTTACATTTTAACTTCTGTATTTTTGGGCATGAATAAACATGCACATGCTTAATCATGTGTCAACACAAAAGAGGCACACAAAAACACACAAACATTAGGATGTAAAGGATCCTGCTTGGCAACAGCAGGGGGTGAAGAAGGACTTAAAAATGACATGATTCCCTCTCTGATCTCTGCTAATATGTTTGTTTCTGAAGAGAGAGATAAAGAAATGCGGGAGAAGCGTTGGCACTAAGGAGGAAATGAAGTAGATAAGGAGGTACAAGATACGAATTTAGGGAGAGAGAGAGAGGATGAGAGTAAGGCAAGAGCAGGTAGAGGAAAAAATTGGAGAGGCTGTGAATGAGGTTGATTAGTTGGTGACAAAAAGGAGGTAAAGGAGGAAGGAAAGGAGTCACACACACACAAACAGCAGAGTGCAGTCTGTTAAACACAAGGACCTTCTCCACACATCATTTCCAAAAGCTCTTTATGCTGTTTGTTTTGTTTCCTGTTTGTCATCAGTAGTAACTTCTTCAATGGTGTGACACACCTGACCCCTTCTGTGTTTCTGTTGTTTGAGGACATTTGCATCATCAAAATGTAAATTCTTCCAAAGACTCACTGATGAGCTGATCTGAGCTACTGTGTTATATCCATTATCATCTATTCTGTTTTCCTCTGGGGCCACATCTCATCACACCTCAGAGCTGTAGTTTTGGAAAGCTTGAGATTAACACACACACGCACACACGCACACACACACACACACACACACGCACGCACGCACGCACGCACACACACACACACACACACACACACACACACACACACACACACACGAGATGAAAGTGGTTGTTCAGAATACAAGTGAACTGCTCCCCGATGGATTGCAGGCTTGGTGAATAACAACAGATACATACATACATCATTCTTTAAACAGAAATACTGACATCTTTGGCCACATGGAACAGAGAGCACTGTGTGCGTTTGTTTCATTGTTTGCTTCAGTGAACGATTAGCTCTGCCTGGATGGTATAACACACCACTCTTTCTAATTCGAGGCACAGAGAAACCCAGACGCTCCCTATTGTCTCACTGATGCTCTCACTTGTTTATAATTGTGGTTTCTGGTTTATTCTAATCTCTCAAAGTGTAAAAGGTGATGACTGACATAAACCCAGTTCCTTTATTGTGCATGGTTTTTCATAGACATTACATAAAGTGCATGAAATGAGTGAACAGTTTAAAAGAGGATCCCTTTAGTGGAGGTGAGAAGCTCTTGGATAATCCAAAGGTCAACGATTTGGTCCAGGCATTTTAATTGTTCTGTCAACGTTTCCTTAAGTAAGATTTAACCTTGCACTGTAGCCGTAATGTGACACATGTGGGCAATAACAGTTTTTTGACAACCAGAATCTTGCCACAGGATACTTAAAACATGACAGAGTATCCTCAGTTATACTGTATGTTCAGCTGAGTCTGCCGGGTCAACTGCTTTTGCCACAAATTCACCCAAACTTACTGTGAATGGCCCAAAGCTGAAACCTCATTCTTTACAAGATCAGACAGAAAAACATTCAGAAGACCATCTACTGTACATCCAACATCAGAGACCATCCTTAAACAGACAGAGGCTATGGCATCTCCACATATGCAACCACATTGTTACCATATGGTCATGGTCCTGTGTTTCGGTCATGTGGTGACGCCTGATCGTTTCACAGACAGAAAAAGGCTGTGAGATAGAGATTGTTCTCATCCTGACAAAAGAGGACGTAGGGTGACGTTATCGCAAAGCCAGAGGATCGAGGTGGTTGTCTGTTTTTATAGCACTGCAATTATGACTGAATAGTGTTCATCCTTGATTCGTTGTAATCATCTATAAAAAGTGTCAACCTGTATGATGATGCTAATTCGCTGCAGTTATTTAAATGCACAAATAGCCTCACACACCTTGTTTAACATTCATAATCTTATTCAGGTAAAATCACACTCTCCCAGACATGTTTATAGCTAATAGCCATTAATTGAATAATCAAATCAGTGCAATTAAGGAGGAGTGATAACAGGGTTCTGTATTAATTTGACAATCATTTTAATTCTTGGCACATTTACAGCCTGATAAACTAATGAGCTGTTGATTTCACTCAGCTCCGAACATGAAGGCGTTGTCGTAATGGTTTATATGTTTTATACGCTTTTAGTTTACGAACATGGAGAGGACAGGGATCAGATGAATACAAGGCTAGAAAGTATGCAAGGTTAGAGAGCGAGTGAGCCCAAGGAGAAATCAATAGATGGAGTGTTGGCATAACCTTCCACTCATCTTATATTAACCACTCTCCAGTGGCCTGTATTTGGGATAACATGCTGTATATTCTCACACACACACACACACACACACACAGGGCTGAGTGCACTCTGTAATGTATCATCAGTGAGTTCACAAGGGACTGTTAGAGGTTAAGAGTGAACATGTGTTGTAGCTCAGTGACTGCTGTGTGTGTCACTGCTCACACACCAAAAATATTGCTGTAATTACAGTTGCTCTTTTATCGTTCTCATCCCTCAGTCCTTTCTGTCCCCCTTCCTCGATTTTCTTTTTCTTCTTATTCTTTTCCTTCCTCCCTGCTGTTCTTACGTGTAATTTTTTTTTCTTTTCCAATATATCTAACACGCCCATTCACAGTCCCTTTTCAATACTTCTCTTGATGTATTTTTCCCTTCCCCTCCTCCACACTCTCCCTGAACCCTCAATTCATTTCTTTCCTTTCCTCTGTATTCACAAATTCACTTAAAAGCCATCATTGCATAAAAGCTGGTAAATCTTTTACATGTGGCCTTAGTTTAACCTCAATACCTAATATCTCACATTATTTTTTTGAGTAGCAGCATCACGTTTCTTTTCCATACTACATTAGGTTTACGTACCTTCAGTATTTGCCCCTGTACACAGGTGGAGCGGTACATGATGTGGTAGTGTGTGTCCATGTATTCTATGTATTCTCATAAAGTTAAGATTCATGTAGAAACTATAATCACATGTGACAAAGCAGACAAATGTTTTTGGATGGGACCTAAAATCTAAAACATTTATGTTCACAACTTTTGCTTCTGTGAATACTTAAATATACATGGAGCTAATGTAGGTGCTTTAAAAAGATAAAACAAGCTTAAACTGCATCCTTATCTCAGTCAATAAAAGTGTATGGTGCATCCACCCCTCTCCACCAGCAGTGTGATTTTAGTGAATTTTGCATCGCTTCAGGGGATTCAGCCCAAACTTACTGTATGTCCATGTATGGGACAAGCTGCTGTAGCAATTTGAGAGACCAGGACATCACTATCTGACAAGTGCAATAAATACACAGGAATGTGTGTTGGTGACATTGCTGCAGGAAAAAAAATGACAAGTCACAGTGACATTAGTGACACATTGTGCAGGAACAACAACACTTAGTGTCCCGCGGATGGGGACAGCAGACTATAAATATCACCCTATGTATTAACATTTAACATGCTGTCAATATGTCTGCTCATACAGTGTGGCAGATTCTTCACGTAGAAGACGGGTGTACTGACAAGATGTGTTCGCCTTAGATGGCATCTTGGTCCTATGGAGTTAAAATTAAATTCTGGCAAGCTGCTTTGACTCAAAGCATCTAACAAAAAAATACAATTTAGTGAAAGTACCAGCTCATGACATTTTCTTATTCATAAATGTATATCTGTTATCTTTCCCTGACTGGTTTAACACTTCGTATTTAGCTCACAGCATGAAGTGGTGTGTGTCACAAGATGAACACACAAAATTGATGAAATAGTTGGCACAGTGAGGAGTGAGGAGTAATCATAGACCAAATGAGTTTAAAGATCAATAAAACTAAAACCTGAAGTTGTTGAGTTTTGACCCCTTGGGGGTTTTGTGACAAGCTTTAAACACAACACTGATGTATTACTGTCACTTTATAAAGTGTGTGTTGAAAACAAGCTGCTTAGAGTTGTGTTTGTGGCCACCTGACATATGTATGTCTGCTACTCTTTTACTTCTGGTTTAGTCTGGGCAGGCAGACAGCTGGTTATTGAAACCTATTTGCTGCAGCTGGATATGTTGCTGTTTTGAGCAGTAAGATGAAAATAATACATTAAAGATTTGGCCGAAACAAGCTCCGAGAGCTTTCTGCACACATTCCCTTCATATTAAACAAATTCATTTGAACAGTTGTTCATGTAAAAATATTGGTTACAGCACCTCTAAACTATTTTACAATGAAAGATATGACAAGCACAAGACAGAGCTAAATCCTGAAACTGTGCAGCAGCTAAATGGAATTCGACCATCATTACTTTTGTTATTTACACCTGCTGTTTCCTCAGAAAAATCAACACCGGTACTGCCCACACTGTTTGAATGATTAATGATCTCCTGGAGGAGCAGAAACACCCGGGCAATTAACACCAAAAATGTCAGCAAACTCTTTTTGTCATTTAAAGTGTGTCCCCTTTGGGGGTTAAAGGGGTGGGGGTACAGTGTGGGTGTGGGTGGGTGGTCTTTGGTGACAGTAATGTTAGATGGCCTTCTTTGAAAGATCAGAGGAGCAGTGCCCTCATTGGACTGCGTCTGAACCTGACGTGTAGTGAGTGCCAGTATTTGGTGACATTATTGTTGCCTGACACTTTCCTACAGATTTTAATTAACAACAGCTGTAAAAGCCTTTTATAATGAGGGTCTCTCTCAGACCTAATTACTTTGGTGTTGCACATACAAGCTGGCGTACACACATGCAACCACACATCTCCCTACTTCAGACCAATTAGAGATTCAACATTTAGCCACTTTTTCTCTCTCTCTGACTCTTTTTCCTCCTCTGTAGTGTTTTCCTGTAATTGGTCGTCTTGGGTTCTGTGCCTGCCTGTGAAAGCCTACTGTTTACTCTGGTTTATAATGTTCAATTTTTTGCTTATTTACTTGGTGCCGTGTCATATCCTGCAGACTCTAATATTAAACTGTGTCTGATGCCCATGACTCACCCAGTATGTGTCTAGACAGTTTTTTTTTTCTTCTGTTATAATTTGGCTTTTTATCCAGTGGGTAGTTGAACTCAATGAGAACAGCTGCCCTGTTAACCTGGTGCTGTTTTAAACCATTGGTGGTCACTAATAAATAATTTAATATATATATAAATACATTTTATCTTAATAAATTGCTTTAACATTGTGAAGTCAATGGAAACCTATGTAGGCGTAGTGTACATATACATTTCTATAAGTCCATTGAGTTGGCAGTAGAGTGACATCATTGCCAAGAACAGTAAAATAAATCAGTCTTTTTGTTTTCTTGTCATATGATGTTGCTGTTGTGACTAGGTCTGAATTCTTGATGACAGAACTGCATACAGTCAATACACATAAACAATAATCAAAATGTCGTGGAAACATCGATATAAAGCCCTAACAGAGTCAGGTCATCACAGTCATTTATTCCTTTCAACTGTTCTTCAAAGACTGGGTGGTTTTTGTGTCTTGTGGGGCAGGTATTGTGTATTCTGGCGTGGGTATTGTGTCTTCTGGGGCGGGTATTGTGTCTTGTGGGGCGGGTATTGTGTCTTCTGGGGCGGGTATTGTGTCTTCTGGGGTGGGTATTGTGTCTTCTGGGGTGGGTATTGTGTCTTGTGGGGCGGGTATTGTGTCTTGTGGGGCGGGTATTGTGTCTTGTGGGGCGGGTATTGTGTCTTGTGGGGCGGGTATTGTGTCTTGTGGGGCGGGTATTGTGTCTTGTGGGGCGGGTATTGTGTCTTCTGGGGCGGGTATTGTGTCTTGTGGGGCGGGTATTGTGTCTTGTGGGGCGGGTATTGTGTCTTGTGGGGCGGGTATTGTGTCTTGTGGGGCGGGTATTATGTCCTGTTGGGTCAGGTATTGTGTCTTGTGGGGCAGGTGTTGTGTCTTGTGGGGCAGGTGTTGTGTCTTGTGGGGCAGGTATTGTGTCTTGTCGGGTGGGTATTGTGTCTTCTGGGGCGGGTATTGTGTCTTGTGGGGCGGGTATTGTGTCTTGTGGGGCGGGTGTTGTGTCTTGTGGGGCGGGTGTTGTGTCTTGTGGGGCGGGTGTTGTGTCTTGTGGGGCGGGTGTTGTGTCTTGTGGGGCGGGTATTATGTCTTGTGGGGCAGGTGTTGTGTCTTGTGGGGCAGGTATTGTGTCTTGTGGGGCAGGTATTGTGTCTTGTGGGGCAGGTGTTGTGTCTTGTGGGGCAGGTATTGTGTCTTGTGGGGCAGGTATTGTGTCTTGTGGGGCAGGTGTTGTGTCTTGTGGGGCAGGTGTTGTGTCTTGTGGGGCAGGTGTTGTGTCTTGTGGGGCAGGTGTTGTGTCTTGTGGGGCAGGTGTTGTGTCTTGTGGGGCAGGTATTATGTCTTGTGGGGCAGGTGTTGTGTCTTGTGGGGCAGGTGTTGTGTCTTGTGGGGCAGGTGTTGTGTCTTGTGGGGCAGGTATTATGTCTTGTGGGGCAGGTGTTGTGTCTTGTGGGGCAGGTATTATGTCTTGTGGGGCAGGTGTTGTGTCTTGTGGGGCAGGTGTTGTGTCTTGTGGGGCAGGTATTGTGTCTTGTGGGGCAGGTGTTGTGTCTTGTGGGGCAGGTGTTGTGTCTTGTGGGGCAGGTGTTGTGTCTTGTGGGGCAGGTATTGTGTCTTGTCGGGCGGGTATTGTGTCTTGTGGGGCAGGTATTGTGTCTTCTGGGGCGGGTATTGACTAACTGATTTGTTTACACCTGCTGAATGTCATTGCGTTCATACTCGTGCCTCTAAATGTTAGCATAGTCCTCTGATATTTAAGACTCTAATGGACTGTTCGTTGGTTCTGCTGTTGCTGTTGTGCTGTGCTTGACCTTTTAACTCCAGTCTCACAGTATTGATATAAATTTGTGCAGAGATGGAAAACGAAATAACAATACATTAGACACTTGTTTCAATACATTTACAATATTGTCTTTAGTTATCTGCTTCATCCATGTATTTATTTAGCAAAAACTTCTAGGATTGTGGATGGACTCGCTCTCAGATGTGTGTGATGTTTGTACTGGCAGCTTCCTTTAAATTCACTGGTTTTGTAGTTTATTGACTTTTTTCTAATCTAAGTGACCGTCACTTTGAAAATAAAACACAATTCCCTGTCTGCGTTTGTCCATGCTGGGCTACTGTAGAAACATGGCAACGCAACGGTTGGTATTTTCCAGTGATTAGACACTAATGATAAAATATTTATGGATATTATATTCAATTTCTGCAATTACATCACTCTAAATATTACAAATTGAACCTTTCGAGTGCTTCCTTCTTTCTGCTATTGATTGTCTTTCATCTGCTCAGTGTTCCTTAAGCTCAGAGCACTCACTTATGTGGGATGTGGTTTTTAAGTCAGAAAAAAAAAAACTGACACTGCATTCTGCTGGAGCCTCAGGAGTGGGATGAGAAATATCCCAATTAATCAGTATAGGCAAAAAAAAGAAAAATAAATCCTTGAGTCAGGTCCACTCCACGTCCAGTTTAATCAAATCCACCCAACTTCCCTTTAATCACTGCACTTTTCTCTAATGCTATATACTAAATAAAGCCTGGAGGGTGTGAGGGGCCGAGGGAGTGAGAAAATCCCCCGGAGATAGTCTGTCATCAGCTGAGCTTGTTACTGGAGTGGAAAATTAACCTCTTCATAGCCACCTGACACAGAGAAAGAGGGGGCACAGATGTAGGTCCATCAAGCACAGACAGTACATCCTTTATTTGTATGTATTTCAGCACCAGCCCCAGTTAGAAATCATGTATTTTGTGAAAGCTCTCTCTTTATGTGGACAAACATCCCAACCTTGTGACGAAAACTCAGTCTTTTTCCTCTTCCTTCCTGCAGTGCCATAAATAAAAACTGCCAGCCAATATATTTGCTGATTAGCTGACATCTTGTTCTGTTACTGTGTTTCTGTCACTGCCCCCCCCCCACGAGAGTTTTAAGAGTAAAAAAAAAAAAACAGGAGCTCTGCAAAATGACATGTCTTGAGACTTTAGATACTGAAGTCTGCATCTTTATAGGACTTTGCTTCTTCATCTCAGTGATGAAAGTTCTGACAATTGGCTCCTCATAGCAAGAATTGTTCTGGTCTCTGTCTCTCTCACACTCACATGGACACGCTTGACACCAGTGTCCTCATTAGGGCTTCCTGCCACTTCAGCACTATACATCCTGTCTGGTTTTAGCAGAGCCAATTTAAATGACTTGCTTGTGGATTGAAGTCATTTATAGGTGAAGTGTGGCACATTTGAGCCATTTTAGGATTCTCCCTGTAGCTCATCACATGATGATAAAATGCCTTTATTTTTATTTAATGTTTTGTATTGTTTTGTATTTGTATCATGTGACTAAGAAAGGTGTAACGGTTACTTCAGGCAATGGTTTATGGTCTAGTCAGGCCTTTCTACCTTTTACCTGCTGGTACTTACGCTGTAGAAATTTCAAATAGTGTGAATAGAGGTGTTCAAATGGAGTTTTGCCTTTGTCCCCATTAAATAATTAACAGGATGCTTTTTAAAAGCAAATATTGTAAGTAGGGTTTGTCAGAGTATCCAGGTTGAGGTCAACTTCCTTAATGTTGGGATATTCTAACTAACTAACTTATAATTTAACAGTCTTGTCTTTGCTAAACTTGAGTTTCAGTTTTTCAGTCCTGCAGTCATGTCAAAGTGACCTCACTGCTGAGTGAGGTAAGAAGTGCAACAAATCCGACCTCTTACTAAAAATGGGCAATGATTTCAAATATTAAAAAAACGTTGAATATCTCATGCAAGTATTTTGTCTTTAAAAACAAAGAGCCACTGTTTCCTTTGCCTTTTACCGATGCCAGGAAATCACATGATAAAGAGGTCAGTATATCATTTTACTACAGCGCCAAATACAGCAGAAACAGGAAGCTAAATCCAATCATCACTTTCCTATTACTCCGTTTTTGTGTTGGTTTTTTTTTCACCAGCTAAACGCCAACTACATCTGTTGTTTTTTATTTAACAATTTTTTAGTTTTTAGTTTTTCTTCCGGACACGTCTGCTTGTGTTTGCCAAATGCTTTGCTCCAAGAGTAGAGAGCCAGCCAGAACAGCAGGGTTACTGGCCAGAAACTCAAAACAGTTGGTTGATAATTCTCTATGGGTCATGACATTCTAAAAAATATTGATTATAGCAGAAGATTAAACTTTGTGTATACAGAGTGTTACCAGTGTTAAGTGATACATGCTCAAAGATCAATACCTTAATGCTCTTCAAAGACAAAAGGGAAGTCATTGGCGGCGTCAAGGGCAAGCTTCATTGCAATAATTCCCACCAAACACTTTGGATCACTTTGAATCATATTCATCTAAAATTTCTCTCCCTCTCTGTAGCTTCTCTCACCTCAAACCTCTCTCTGCTTAATTGAAACCCTGTTTCTGACTCTGTTGCTCAGTCTTTTTCCACCCTTTTCCTCTGTTGGGATATAAATCACAGCTAATGTTGAAGATGCTATCTTGAAGTGTACTTAACCTGTGGCCCATACATCCATTAATTTTCTATTTATCTTTCTTCTTGATCTCTTGTTCACACACAGACCTGAGTCATACACAGAAAATAATACACACATTTACTGAAACTGAATATAGTCTTTCCTACATGTGACACTGTAGTGTACAAGGCATAGCTTTAATTTTGTCAACATGCCGCCTCAGTTTTTCCTGATGTTGTGTGTGTGTGTGTGTGTGTGTGTGTGTGTGCTTGTGGGCAGGTCTCTGTCTTAGTGTGTGGGCCGGTTTAATCTGACGATGCAAATGATGTTTGACGTTGATGAAATGTTTAATGAAGCCACGGCTGGAGGGCAGGCGCCAGAGCCACACGCACATAAACACGCACACCTGCCTGCATCACCAATACATGATCAGTGTGTGTACAAGTGGAGAGACACATGCTTTACAGTCGTGCATTAACACACACTTACACCAGGTACAGCTGCACATGCATGTACATTATGTGGATGCACATTGTGTGGACATTGTTCAAGGTTCCTGTTACAATAGAAATCAACTTCCCTACCACCATCCCTGAGAATTTTTTATTCTATACTGAACGGAGCTTTTAAATTGATTTTGAGCTACAGACTAAGTCGTGATGCTCCCCAATCACCTCCTCTTTAATTGCATTCTGTTAGCATGCAGATGTGTTCAGCACTATGTCTAACCTTTGAAGCTGCCTGTGCAGCTGCAGAACAGCCTGGGCATCTTTCAGATACAGAAAATAACAAAGCTTCACTCACTAGACACTTTAAAATGTACATATTTCTATATTTTAGCTACAGATATGTAGGTGAACAGTATGTAGGTGCATTCGTATGTACACACATTGCTTTTGAGAGAGTGCCAAGAGTGTGCAAAGTCAAAGGTGGTGCCTTTGAAGATTCTGATCTAATATATAGAACATACTCTGCCTTGTTTAAAGTCGGTGTGTGTAATGGCCGTGCTCTGCCCTCCCTCCCTGCTGCCCCTATGTTGTTTAGGTGCCTCGGAGTAAAGCACTTACTGAACCTTTCCTGATGAGCTGCTTGTTATTAATAGTGAGGTGCAGCTCCCAGGTGTGAATGTGTCTGTCTGTGACTGTGAGGAACAGGCTACATGCTCAGCAAATTTGCCCGAGTAAATTAAATTTTATAACAAAATCCAGCAGGGAAATGTGTAGTGGGAGGTGGTAGAAGATTAATATCTTATTTGTCCTTGCAATCAGCGTCAGCAGTCAGTCAGTCACAAATGCAGCCTTATTGGAAGGTGGGGGTAAAGGCAAGGCCGTATAGAGAATTAGTTTTGAATCATGGGAAAACTGCCACGGCAGGAAATGCATTCACCATGAGACCCCAACACACACACACACAAGGCAGTTAACAAATGCAAAGACAACAGGAGAGCGAGGCAGTAAGTGAGCGCTGGCCGAGAACAAAAAGAACTAGTGTGTCGAGCAGGTGGGAGGAAAGAGAGGAGATAAGACTGATAGAACAAAAAGTAGTAAAATGCATGTAGAGAGGAGCCATTAATCTTTGAGATGCCCCTTCCTCTCCTGTTCTAAATTGCCAGCTATTTATAGGCTCTCAGAGGCTGCACCCGGGTGTCAAGGATGTTCTCATTGGTCCAGAGAGAGGTCAGAGGTCAAGTGATTTAACTCCAGTTGCAGTCTTTGTGTCTCCTACGTGTGTGTGTATATATATTTATATATATATATATATATATATATATATATGAGAGAGATAGAGACCGTCTGTGAAATGATTTAACTGTCCTCTGAATGTGTGTCTCCTGCGGCTTCATTATCCATGCTGGAGAATCGCACACTGAGGGAGCAGAATCGCCTTTTAATGGGACTATTTTCAGCAAAATTGAAAGGAATGAGATAAGGTAACACACACACGTTCAATTAAAAGAAGACATTTACAATAAGCTATAATGAAACCAATTCTTTACAGGGGCGTCAGGACAACTTTTCAAACAGTTGTTCTTTGGTAACCCACCTAGCGGGCTGTGCACATTCACTCACTAAACATGAATGTGCCCAAACGATGCAGTAATATGTCTCAGGAAGCCCAGTGGAGGATCGCTTTGGATTTTTTAAAGCAATAGGTTTCAAAAAGACTTCTTAATTAACTTTCTTAATTCTATTAAACTAACAAAAATGAAATCACACTCAGTGAGTAAATGCAGTATGTAAATTAAAAGAATGACATTTGCACATTTTCAATCACTTGAAACCATGGTGGTCCTTGGTGGCCGCTTTTGTAATTGATATGGTTTTGGGTTGTTAAAAGGAACTGTCTGACATTCGATTCAATTCAGTTCAATTTTATTTGTATAGCGCAATCAAGGCACTTTACATGCTGTGGCTTCTAACAATGTTAAGTCAAGTCAGCCAAACCGCACAATTCAGGGTCAGCTCCATGATCAGTGCAGAATAGGTACAGCAGCAAACGTCAATGGTTTTAAAATATTTATTCAAAAGTCTTACTTTTAGTAATCAAATGTGATTCTGTTGTGGCTATTCATTTTCTTGGGCCATTATTAGCTAAACCCCTCATTTCTGATTCTGATTGCGTTTGTTATCCAGTTTGACTGACACCTGAGTACAACATAAGAAAAGAGTCAAAATAAAATTAGGAAAACATTCTCAGCGAACCGAACACAGCCAACTACAGAAAAGTTTTGCTAACACAGAAAAACAACAGGGTTGCATAGGGTTTACATACATTCTAAGATCACGGTGTTACATGTAAATGAAGAATGGATTAAGTTATCAATATCTGTTTCAGCATCACTGCAATTTAAGGTTTTTCCTTGGCACAAGAGATAACCCTAACCCTGCTGAAGCTTCCAGATTCAACCTGATACGGTCACATTCTATAAGGAGAGATTTTTTTTTTTTTTTTTTAACCAGCGACAGCTACAGTTCACAAATGAATTTCAGGGAGTGAAATCCACGTGGAGGATTAAAAAGTTTCCAGCTCTCTGATCGGTGTCACAGCTCAGCTCCATGCTGAGCTTAGGCTGCCAGTGTCCTGCAGGGACAGTCGTTGTCACGACAACCACAGTGCGGGTGACGGCCAATCAGACAAAAACCCCCAGCCCATGTCAGGTCCCATGATGTCTGCATTTCGTTTGCGATAAATTGTTTGTGAGTGACTGTGCGTGTGTGTGTATGCGTGTGTGTGTGTACATGTTGGGTAACAACATGGCTGTTGGCTGTGGTGTCCATCTTGGCTGTGTCATCGTCTGCTGACCTGTCTGTGCTGATGGTATGTGACACCCTTCTGTCCTCTGCCTGTGTGTGTGTGTGTGTGTGTGTGTGCATGTGTGACATTAGCACTGATAGAAGTTTCATGTGCATTAAATGGTGCATGGTTAAAAATGCATAAATGTACACAGTTTGTTTATGTGCAAGTATTATTGAAAACTGTGTGTGTGTGTATGTGCCCGTGTTACCCACCCTCAGGGGACCTGTGGAAACTAGCAGCCTGTTTGTTTTGTAGTTGTCATTGATTATGTGGACAATGATGTTGCTTTAATTGCATCTATGAAAATGTATCCTGACAGCATGACCAAAATTAATTGTGTGTGTGTGTGTGTGTGTGTATGTTGTGTGTGTGTTGTGTGTGTGCGTGTGTGTGTGTGTGTGCCTGTGGGTGAAGTTCTTCTTTACACAATGTGGAAAGTTTGCTCCTTATTTGACCTCAAAGACTGCGAAGCAAAAACTAGGACACCACAGTAAGCACACATTAGCACAGACACGAGAACACACGCAGCAGAATCATACCAACATGGCTAAAGCACATTGTAATACATGTTTGATGGAGTTTAAATGTGAAATAAGTGCAGTTTGATGTTTGCTGCCATTCTACCGACTGCTTTCTAAACAAGGTGAAGAGCTCTATGTGAAGCCACACATTTGACAGGCTTGTGAATTTAAGGCAGAAGCTTAAATTTGCCAACACAACTGATTTTTTTTTTTTTATATTATTACTTCATGAGTAGAAATCATCAGTCATTTCACTTAGAAGTGGTGTATTTAGCCCATATTATAAGCAAACAGCACTGAACCAGTGGTACTTTTGTACATTTTGTTTTAGTTTGGTTCTCTGCAGTTGATAATATCCACATCAGTTATTATTTTATAAGGAGAACCTGATGGTCACTGGCAAACAGTCAGAAGTTGTCTTCCTATCTGTCCTTTGTCGTGGAGATTTCTTTCAGATTGTGAGAGTTGCTAATTCTCAAGAACAAACACAAGTGCGATGAATCGTCTCAGTTTAATTGATGCAGCATGGAGAGAAGACGTCTACAGCGTTCTCTGCTTCTCCCCTACAAATTCAGGAATATATAGCTGAGGGTGGATTCAGCTTCCAAAAGCCCCAAAGGTTTTCACAGCTGTTATCTAACTTCAGGCATTTAATGGCACTAAAACAAATGTTGGCAGTTTATTTACAGGCATCTGAAACACTAAACCCTCCATACCCTGCATTCTTTAGCCCAGTACATTTAAGTGACCCTTTGACCACCTGTTATAATGAAACCAAACAGAAGTAAGACCTTCACGCTGCATAAAACAACCACATTCCCCCCTTTTGACACAAAGTGTCACCACACTTATCAATCATAAGACATTACAGATTAGAGAAAACAAAATGTTACATTATTAGTCATGGTATTTCCATATCTAGATCCCTGTCACCATGGGTTTCCTGGGTCCAATCATTCAGTCTTCATGTCCATATCCTTCACAGGTCTAACATTGTCCATCCATGTTAAGCTGTCCTCTTTGAAGCTGATTCTGAGAAAATCCTTGATCCCTATTAAGTCCTTGTGTATTGTTCTGTCGAGATTTCAGGCCCCTTCTCCAATTCCAGCATCAGACACCTTCCTTCCCTCCTTACCTTAAGTTCTACCTTTCTCCCTTCATTCTGCGTTTCTGATTTTCTACTGTTCCCTCACTCATCCTAAACTCTTCTTCTACATTGATGAATTTGTTCTTGTCCACATCCCTGCAGTCTACATGCTGCATGGAGGTTTTGGCAGCCATTTCCCTCAAGTACAATAAACTATAAAGTCTGAAGTCTCTCTCTCACACACACACACACACACACACACACACACACACACACACACACAGAAACACACCAGGTTCACTCAGACAAATGCAAGCAGCTGAACATAAATATTCAAGCATGACTCCACATACTGAATTAACTGTGTCTTCTATGCATACAAACACAACTATGCACATGCTGTAGCTATCATGCACAGGCAGAGTGCACGTGCATGTGTACTCACACGCATGCACAACTATACAGCCCTGCCTTCTAATGACTTGCTCGTGCCTTTCATCTTTTATGTCATTATCCAGCCTGAGCTCCACTGATTCTCTTACCTCACTTTTCCTCCATTTTCTGTGCATTTACATGATGACAAGATACTTTTCTGGCTCAGGAGTAGTGTGTTCGTGCAATCCTTTTCTTCCTCTTTCAACAAATGTATTAATGCGCTAAGACAACTTAGACAGTAACACGCTTTTCAACTTTATATATATATATTTTCTTTCTCCAGCCAAGCTGAAGGGGAAAGCAATAGAATTATGCAGCACACACACACACACACACACACACACACACACACACACACACATCATCCATGTCAGGCTATAGGTGATTGGCTGTATGTTCCTGTAACAGTTGCTGCTGCTGCTGCTGCTGTTCTTCTTGGAGCTGTTGTTTTAGTTTTCATTTAGATGGAAGCTTCTGGGTATGGTGAGCTGAATCAAATATTCATGATAGCATAGAAAGGAAACATCAAACTCTATGAGCCTACTTCCCACACTACAGTGTACACACATAGACAGACATGTGCACACACACAGACAGACGTGCACACGCACAGACAGACGTATACACGCACACAGACAGACTGTGATAATAGAAAGAGTAATTACCCTATAGCTGGGTTTTTTAGTCTTAAACATAAGAATCATTTTGTGACTGTGGTTTATGTATATATAAGTGGTGTGTGTGTGTGTGTGTGTGTGTGTGTGTTTTACCTTCACCCAGTTTCTTGCTGCTCAGAAAAATCTGAATAAAATAGGCTTTTACATTTAACAATTTGCTTGCCTTTTGAAATATTAATACTAACCCTTGTCAAACAAGAGTGTTGCATTAACATTCTTAATGGAGGGAGCTTTCAGGCCTGCTTTGCCCACTATCTCTTTTTTTCCCCATGCCTGACATTTTATTTTTTCAAAAAGGATGTAGACATGACAGGCTATATATATATATATATATATATATATATATGTATATACACACACACACACACACACACATATATGTATATGTACAGTATGTATATATATATATATATATATATTTAAGAGACACTTTACTCTGTCATGTGCATGTCAACAATAGTATATAAGCCCTGATACTGTATAAAACATGTAGGGTTTTTAGTAAGAACATTTATTTTATTAGAAACCTACTTTATTAGGAACAGTTACTTTTTCAGCTCCATAAACAAATTACATTACCTGGCTCTGAGACAGGACCAGGGAAGGCTGCTGCTGAGTGACACCAATATTCTGTTAAAAGAAAAACCAAATCCAAACCTCGACATGCATGCTGCGCCATGTTAGGGGCGCTAAGACTATGACTGGACAATCACATCACCATTCTCAGTTCATTTCGGTGTTCCTCTAACTTTTCAAACTCCTAAAACTGTTGATTGGCCCTGACCTTTACAACATATGGGTAAGTCAAGATGAGAATATGAATAAATAAACTGCATAAATAATTTCAAACAGAAGGGGACTCATCCGTGAAGGATCTGGGCATCTCTTTTCTAAAAAGGTTGTTCACCTTAATTTATCGCTTCGGTATTTTTACAGTGCGCGTGTGTGTGTGTGTGTCCATCTGCTTCC
This sequence comes from Mastacembelus armatus, assembly GCF_900324485.2. Classification (NCBI taxonomy): domain Eukaryota; kingdom Metazoa; phylum Chordata; class Actinopteri; order Synbranchiformes; family Mastacembelidae; genus Mastacembelus; species Mastacembelus armatus. The sequence goes on from NC_046640.1 coordinate 19,771,037, forward strand.
CAGTTGTTCCAATGTCCCTGTGTACTGTTGTTTTCCTAGAAAAAAAAGTATAATCAGTATAATTTATCAAATTTTGTTGTTCAGATGAACTGAATGTGATGGGGAAATTCAGATAAGCTGAATTTCTTTTAGAGTAGTCAACTACAAAAAGCTGCAGAAACAGTGGTGTCACAGAAAGAACCTAAAGATTACAAAAGAGAACATAAATAGTGCATCACATTTGCTTATAAGCTCAACACATATTGTATGTGCAGAGGATAGGCTTGAAATGTTTATACACACACACACACACTCACACACACACACACACACACACAAGCGCACACAAATGCTCCATGAGTTGGCCTGATATGCCATATCCTGTCAACCACCCCCCTCTAGTGTTACCGCGTGGGAATGCAGGTGCAGTGATCAGGCTGTAGCCCAGCATCTTCCTGTCTGTACGTTCGTCCATGAAACAGGAGAATCAACATAGCTCCAGCTTTATGTATCTGCAGGTTGATGCCTGTGTGTTTATGCGTCTTGTGTATTATGAAAAAAATAATGGTTTGTGTAAGTTTAACAATAAAATGCAACATTAAATATCTGAGTTATAAGGATGCAGTCTTGTGGTCAATATTTATCTTTGCTTTTGAACGGTGAAAGCCCAGTTACATTGTAACATAAACGCTAGGGGAATCACTAAAACTTTTAGGTATTAAGTAAGTGCAACCTGCTTGCATTTAAAGGAATAGTTTCTAATTCTAGGAAACATGCTTTTCTGCATTTGTGCAGGTAGTTGAGACGATTGTCTGAGAAGTTGAGTCCTGTTTCTAGTCTGTGCTCTGTTATCTGACCAGCTGCTGCCACATTTCCCGAATATATTACTTTGTGTTACCTGTGTGTTCATCTGGTACATTTCAGTGTGTGTGTGTGTGTGTGTGTGTGTGTGTGTGCAATGAAGTGTGTATCTTCATGTGGCAAAACTGTGTAGGTCAGTGTAACTGTCAATGCTTATCTCTCCTGGAACGTTCATATCTGTGTGGACATGTACATCTGTCTCTGACTGTGTGTGTGTGTGTGTGTGTGTGTGTGTGTGTGTGTGTGTGTGTGTGTGCGCGCGCACACCTCAGAGAAAGTTACATTAACAAGGCTGACAACTGTAAGGAACCGGAGGAGAAACAGAAGGTGACAAAACAAACAGCAGAAGGGACAATCCCCATGTGTCACAGTGCTGACAGGAAACTGCCCAAACTGCTTTAAGGATGTCAAACACACTTTTAAAGCAACAGTTCAGACTCACACACGCACATTTGCCCCACTTGAGCTGTAACACCTACACAGAAAGAACCAGAAACCAGGAATTTTATCTCTTACTTTGACTCTTTGCATTCTGGGAGAAAGTGGAAATGTACTGAAGAAGTGATCAAACTACACTGTCCACAAGCATTCGTCTTATTTCTTGCAGTTACATTCACTGTGTTTATGTTCAACAGCAGTATTAATAATAATGGCAGCTGCTTTCCCATCTTTTCATTCAGTCACATAGAGTATTTGAACAATATCAACAGGCTTTCCCAGGCTGTGTTCCCCAAATTATCAAACTCTACTGAAACAATTTGTGGTAGTGCCTGTGTCTGTGCCTGTCATAGTCCTTTACCTTTTGTTTTGTTACTCTCTATCATAATAAAAGTGAAGTGTCTTCTAATCTATAAGCAATAAATGTTCTGCACTAGAACACAAATGTTGTCGGAAGCAGACAGTTGAGCTGTGGACTGATAAATATGAGACAGAAGAAGAGCATCTTTCTCAGCACCAGTGGGTTTTAAAAGATTTTAAATATGACCTCTGTGGTTCTGTATGTACTGCCTGGTTGTTTAACCTTTTAGCTGCCCTAGAAATATGATAAAAGTCACATTCAAGCAGGAACATGCAGAAGAACAGCTTCTGGTATGTCATTTTAAAATGAAAGTAGATAAGCAGAGACAGGACTGTGAGAAGGGATGCCTGGACAAACTGCATTCATTCATTTCTTTAGAAGTTAAGTCAAACAATGTAGGAAGAATAAAGTGCCACCACTGACAAGTATATGAAGTAAAACAAATAAAATATACTTTAAAAATTACTATAAATGATATCACCTGTCAAAAAAACATAAAGTGTTTCACATAGGAAAAATAAAATACAGCACCGCACTTAACAAAAATACAGCAAATATGACAAAATACAAAATATAGACATTATGTTTACAGCAATACGAGTTAAACTGGCCATTTCTCTTAAAAAAATATTCACAGGAATTTCACACAAATATTTCAGTTATTTACAGTCCCCATACTTCCTCAGTGGAAGTGTTTATTGCACCAGTGTCCGATATACTCTGCTTGATTATCTGTGCTCTCTGGTTCCTGTTTATACTTTTTATACTCTTATGTTTCCTTTATTTTTAATGTTTAGTTTCTATATATTTTTGAGAGTTTAGTCCTGCAGGACTTTCTCCAAAAGGATTAGTTAAACTGCAAGACCAGTGTTAATACTGGGACATATCACTGTTTTAACGTGTAGTGCCCAGGGATTAGCTCTTTTTGCAGGAACATACAGGATGACGGTTTTGTAAAGTTTTGGGGCTACTTTATTTTACAAAGGCGAACTGATCCATGAGCCAGAGAGAAACCAGGGTGGAGTGGTTCAGTGAAAGTTGTGCGGACAGAGTACAGGAGTGTCAGTTCATCAGTAAAGACCTCAAAAAAACACAGGATACCTGCAGGCCAGTCCAGATAAACACCTATGGTACTTCTTTTTGTAGAAGTAAGGAATTCTTCCTTGAAACTGTTATGAAGAAAGCGGCCTTCATTATCCCAGCACCAAGACTTTTCATTTCCTCCCAGAGAATATTCAGATGAACAGTCTCCGTCCCTCTTTATACTTTTGTAAGCCACACCAACATCAGCTAAAACACACTCAACCTCCCAGTAATGGCGACCTGTCAGACCATCTTCACATAGCACCTGGGAGGTCGGAAATCTGTCTGAGTGCTCAGGATAGGGTTGCTTCTCATTATCATACGTTGCCATTTTTTTATCTTCAGTCACAACGATATGCACCCCTGCCGTGTTGGGGTCCAGAGTCAGATCACAAGCATCTGCAATTCAAGACAGAACAAACTATTAATCAGTTGTAGTACTACTGTGGAAGTGTGGTTTTTGATCTTTTACAAAATTTGACATGGCGATAATGTCAAAATTTTCAGTCATCAAATATAAAATAAAGTCTTCACATATTAATTGCAACTGTTAATTTGACCTGCTGTTCAATTTGTTCGTTATTCTTTTATTAGGTTCTATTACCCTCCCCGGCCTGTTTGTTGGCCACGTCTGGCCTATGTATTTGAAACACAAGAACAATTTTACAGGGTGTAAAATTAAACTCTAACCACTCCAGTGCAAAAAGAATGCAGACCAACTTGTACGATCACTCAGTTCTTTGGAAGCTGAATCACATGAGTGAGAAGAACTGAGCTCTGAGAGCGTTACAGAAATTACAATACACTCGTCTCTGGTTCGTTGACAGATGAGTCTTGTTACCAGACAGAAACACCTGCTGGAGCCAAGCTAGTCACAGGTTAAAGTGACGACAAACTCCCTTAGAAAAGTTGTTTAGTACTTTAGGCCTGAGTGTCATAATATTTTGACATAGAACCTATGACCTAAAGCTGAATGGTTTCTTTGTCTGTCCATTATTTTTGTCTTATCAAGACACCTTGTTGTCTATAGCACTTTCTCAGTAAACAGCAGTATAGGACAGTATAACAACACCACAGTATATAGGAACATGGATCTACTGTATTTCACATCACAGCGTTAAGATACTATAACTAATTATAGTCTCACACTTTCTCAGGAGTTTCAGGTCAATCCAGCATTCTTCATTATGGTCAACACTAATGGGAAATACAGGGGCAGAAAGTAAAGAACACTGGCATATATGCACTTCATATCCAAAAGTTCATCTTGCAAATAAATTTTGAATCTTAATAACAGTGTGTCTGTTAGCCAAACTGAGCATACCTGAGTTTCTCCAGACTGTAGCATGAATCTCTTTGCATTTCAGTTAGCTGCTCGACTCCTTGACCTGGGAGGTGATTAAAGCTCAGGTCCAGTTCCCTGAGGCTGCAGTGGTCAGACCTCAGCGCTGAGACCAGACAGGCACATCCATCTTGTGCCACTTTACAGAATGAAAGCCTACAGTAAACAAGCAGCTGACATTATAGGTGTGTGCTGGATGCCCTTATCAACAGCTATTTTCACTTGTTAACGTGACATGAGCTCGATTTGATTAGTCATTTATCAGCCCATCCCTTTGGACTTGCTGACATGTAGCACCACACATCTCACAAGCTGACATTTTGAGAGCAGACAGACCAACAGAGGCAAAGTATCTGAAGAAAAGCACATTTACATTTGAAGGATAAGAATCATTTGGTATTTTTGTTATTATCAAATGATTCCCTGAAGTCATCCTGCTGAAGTTGTTCCAGGGCAACGACGACGACACCACAGTGTCACAATAGCTTATATATGTATCTGCAAACTTCTTGGATACAGTGAATTTATTTTTAGAGGTAAAGTTGTATGTGGCACTGCTAGTCAACGCACATATCCAATAGGATGGTGAAAATACTATAAATACAATACAACAATAGACAGTTCAACAGCTCCACAGCCTCCAACATTTAATTAGCGCCTAGCAGCAACAGTTTAAAAAAACCCCTTATAAAACCTTTCGACGTGCAGAACCGTAATACTGTGATATCAGTAAAGTAAAAGTAGTCTAGAGCTGTTTGTTACCTCAGTGTTTTCAAACCACAGTGTGGCTTCATCAGGGCTTCACAGAGCACCATCACTCCTGAGTCGCCCAGGTTGTTGTAGCTCATGTCCAGCTCTCTCAGACGGCACGTTTCAGAGCTGAGTGCTGAGGCCAGTGTCTCACAGCCTTTCTCACTCAGCTTGTTGTGACTGAGACTGAATAACAAATGAAGGAATATATATTTATTTATTAAGATTAAAGAGGATAGCAAAAAATATACCATAATTTAATTTCTTCTGTCTTCAACTAGGCAGGAAGCTGCGACTGTCACTGAGATTTGTTTTGAAATGCATTGTAAGGTAATAGAGTCTTTTACCTTAGTACCTCCAGTGTACTGGTTTTACTCATCAGCCAAGTACAGATGGTCTGCATTTCTGCATCACCAAAATAGGTGTAAGTCATTTCCAGCTCTCGCAGGTAGCATGGGTTGGATAACGCTGACGTCACCAACTCTTCACAGATTTTTGCAATGCGATCATTTCGGTTCAGTCTGTTGGTACAGAAACAATAAAAATGACATTAAGTTAGAAAGATATAGATGATGATATGTCCAGTTCTATCAAACTGACTCGTGATCCAACACATTATTAGCTGTAAGTGTATTCAGTGCTCTCTGCAGTTTTACATTGCAGTGAGTATTCTAATTCAGTGATGGCAGTAATATAGTAAATATTGATTGCAACAATAAAGTGGTAACAATCATAATGTAGTATTCATTGAAAAACAACAGAACTGAATAGACAGAATCAGTCCAGTGATGTGCATATGGGGTCTATGTTGAGCACTTCACTGTAGAGACTGACCTGAGTGTCTCCAGTTTAGAGTTGCATAGCCCAACAGAAAGCACGGAGCATAATGATGCCTTCAGTACGTTGCCACTCAGCTCCAGCTCTCTGAGGTTTGGCAGGACTGATTTGATCGCTAATGCCAACTTTTCACATTCTGTGCCTACTATTCCCAGACCTGCAAAGCTGCAAAGGGCAAAAAACACACTTGGATCAAACCAAACTTCCATTGCTGCAAAGAGGGCTGCATATCACTAGAACTACTTCAGTTTATTTCCGTCCCTGAGTTGTTGGGGTTTGAGAAAATACATACAACAGAACAAACAAAGTAATACTAATAGTTTTACTAACCTTAGAGCTTCTAGTTTACACTGACAGTTTGTCAATGCATCAATCAAGTTCTTTGGAGCATAAAGGCCACTATTTATCAGGTGCAGTTCAGTTAGCACAGAGTTTGGCATTAGAAGAGCTGAGGCGACTGTTTCAGAAGTCCATTTATTAAAATCCACCCCTGAGAGTCTGTAAAGATTCAACGAGACAAAGAGACAAGAGACAAAATGTTATATGATGGTGTAATTGTGCTGTATACCTGTGAGTGGGATATATAAAAACAGCTTTAATTATTGTTTATTTTTCATGGGATGACAGCAAAGTGGTGGTTTGCAATCCAAAGATAGCACCGTTTATGAAGCCAGCTCACCTTGCTTTTCTGCAGTTCCTCACTGCTGGGACAAGCCTGAAAATACCTTTAGCTGATGGTCTGTATTTCCTCAGGTCAAATTCATCCAGAGGTGTGTTTGACATCAGGATTGAGTCAGCCAGAGCTGAGCACTGAACAGGGGAGATCTCTGTTTCTGGACCGGAGTCTGGTTTCAGATATTGGCGCACCGTATCATGCAGAGAACTGTCCTTCAGCTCGATTAGGCAGTGTACAAGGTTCAGACATCTTTCAGGTGAGCAGTCCCCTAAATCTATACCTAGAAGACTTTTCCTTATTTCCTCAACAACTGCAGAGTGTTCCTCTGTCTGCTGAATCAGACCTTGCAGCAGTTCTTGTGTTGATCTGAGAGACATTCCAGTGAGGAATCTGAGGAACATATCCAGTTCTCCTGTTTTCCTCAGCGTTGAATTACCTATTGAGATTTCAATTAGCTCATCCAAAGGTAAATCAACTGGATCGTTGTCCAAGGTAGATTTGAGCTCTTCCTCAGACCCTTTCAGCAGGAAATCCTTGAGGCTTAAAGAATCTATTTTTTTACTTGCAAAACACCGATACACAAAGAGAGCAGCAAAATACTCTTGAACTGTGAGATGCACAAAGCAGTAGAGCTTCTTAGTGTTGAACACATGTTCTTCTTTAAATATCTCTGTGCACAGCCCACAGTGAACTCCAGCTTTCTCTATGTCAATGCCGTAGATTTTCAGATCATTGCCAGTGAAAATGATGCTGCCTTTGTTCAGCTGTTCAAATGCCATCTTGCCTAATTTGAAAATGAATTCTTCATTTAACTTGAATATTTCTTCTGTGTCAGACAAGTCATACTTCTCAGTAGCTATTTGCATTTGAATGAAGAGGAAGTGTGTGTACATCTCAGTAAGAGTTGTAGGAATCGTCATGTTTTCATCATGAGTTGTGTCCATTTTTCGTAGCAAATACTGAAAAACCTTTGCTGCAATCCAGCAGAAGATGGGTATGTGGCACATTATGTATAAGCTGCGTGACATCAAAATGTGCTTGATAATTCTTTCAGCAATGGCCTTGTCCTCAACCCTGTTTCTGAAGTACTGTATTTTCTGGGCGTCATTAAATCCCCTGACCTCAGTCCACTGGTATACATGCTTGCGAGGGATGCGTTTAATTGCTCCTGGTCTGGACGTTATCCAGACGAGTGCGGAAGGAAGAAGATGTTCCCGGATGAGGTTGGTCACCAGTATGTCCACGGATGCTTCCTTGGTGGCATCGGTCAATATTTTGGCTTTTTTAAAATCCAGCTGAAGTTGGGTTTCATCAAGGCCGTCAAAAATGAACAAAACTCTGTGAGTGGCAAATATTTTTGCAACAGCTACATTTTTAAGTTTTGAGTGGAATTGTTTTACAAGTGTCTCAAGGCTAAATTTGTCCTCTAGGACCAGATTCAGCTCCCTGAACTGTAGCACAAAGATGAAGTCCAAGTCCTGATTGGCTCGACCATCTGCCCAGTCAAGTATGAACTTCTTCACAGAGACAGTTTTTCCAATGCCAGCAATTCCCTTTGTCATCACAGTCCTCGCATTCCTACTTTGTCCAGCTGAGACGCTGCCTTCTGATGTACTTTTAAAGATGTCATTGCAGTTGATTTTTGTGCCCTCAGCTGTTTGGCTCCTTGACTTATCTTCAAGCTCCCAGATCTCGTGTTCTGTATTGACGCGTTCACTCTCCCCCTGAATAATGTGAAGCTCTGTGTAAATTTCATCCAGTGATCTTGCATCACTATGATTTTTATCAGTGCCTTCAAACTCATATGTAAACCTTTCCCTCAGATATGCTTTGTGCTTTTTGATGACTTCTTTGATGTCATCTTCTGCTGCAAAGACAGTCACAAAAACGATTACGTCCAAACAGTAACCGACGTGTGTAGTGCATTTCATTGTGTTAATGCATTGAAATTGCAAAACTATGCCTTGGAATAGACTGAAAATGCCATGTGTCAGTGTTTGATTGGCTGTTGCACATGTTGGTTTATTACTACATGAATCACTAATTTATTATTATCATATCAGGAGAGGTGAGCTCATCAAATAAAGCTCACATACTTTCACATGCTGCTGCCTTAATTTCCTGCAGGATTCTGAAGAAGACAGATTTGGCTTTTGTAGATGTGAGGGCCCTGTAGAGCACCCTCATCTTTTCCTGATTGGTCCCAGCTGCTTCGATGTTGGCATACATCTCCTTATGGAGTACCTGCTTTTGGAGCATCTGGTCTGCTATGGGCATCACTAAAGGGACAGTCTGAATAAGATCAGCCCTGTTTTTGTCCACCCAGGCAGCTTCTTTAAAAAGAAGACCACATAATGACGCGTGTCATTAGAAACACTGCATTTTGGACACCTGATTTCAAAAGCAGTATTTTATGATCACCAGTTTGAAATATTTACTTTTTAGATTAGAAACTTTACTCACCTTCCTCCTCAGTAGGATCATGTGTTTGAGAGAGGACATGACTGACAAATGACAAAACACAGTTATCACTTTTGTAACTATTAGTGTATGTTTATATTCGCAGTACATATATGTGCATTATATGTTCATTTAGCTATGTACACATAAACATACTGTTTTAGTTTCACCTTGGCTTATTAACTTCAGAGGCTGCATACTTGTGTCCCAGAGCGCTGCTGTTCTGACGACCACCTGTTTTTTCAGAGGAAGTTTCTTTTTCAGTCCTTAAAGTTTCCTCTGCTGTCTCTTTTATGGTTCCAGACTCCACCCGCTGAACCTCTTCTCCACGTTTCTCTGCGGTGGGAACCCTCTCTTCCTTTTGGTTATGTTTGTAACACCCATTTTCATCTATTTTACCTCTCCTGACTGCAGAACATTGGCTCCCCATGTTGTTTGTTCTCCAGCATCAGCTCAGGGATTCTGTCATTTGGAAAGAAGTCATAAGTCACTGAGTGTCCTGCTGTGCTAGCTGAAGAACTGTCAGTCTGCTGTGTTTAGGGCAGTCGTGGCCTAATGGATAGAGAGTTGGACTTGTAACCTAAAAGTTGTGGGTTCGAGTCTCAGGAGCGGTAGGAATTGTTGGTGGGGCAGCGTGAATAGCCACCTTCAATACCATGACTGAGGTGAGACCCTTGAGCAAGGCACCAAACTCCCAAATACTCAGGGTGCTCAATGATGCTGTGTTAGCACAAATTCTGAGTATACTTGGTATATACAAAGTCACTTTCACTTCACTTTATGTAGCCTTTACAACAGGGCTGTGGGTCTTTTACTGTCTGTCTTTTAATATGCACCATTTTGTGTTTTAGACAATTTGATTCATTTTCTTTTCTAAATGTAAAGCATTAGATTTGTGAGACTCATGTTGGTTTTTAAGATGTTTTCTAGAGGCACATTTACCAACTTTGTGCAGCAACAGAGGCAACATTTGTTTGGGCTGCATTGTACACACATGCTCAAACACATGAACTCAGTTTCCCATGAACAACTTAATTATATTGTCAACTGGTGTCATTCAATGACAAATTAAGTTAATAACTTAGATCAACACAGCTAATTTAAATCATTTAAGAATACTACAACTCAAATACACTTTTTCTGTGTACTTAACTCTACACACAGACTCATTAGTTATGCTGCCACACTGACAAGATATGACACAACACTTACCATAACGCATGTCTTAAACTGGATTTCTTTGGTTCTTAGCCATTAGGTCTCACCCATATTCTTCACAACTCTAAAATGTCTTGTATAAACACAATACATGTAAATATGTTTGTTTACCTTTGTCTCTGAGATCCTGCGGTAAGTTGCAGCAGTAAATGAGGCCAGGTTGCATTTTGAACGGCTCTCCCTGTATCAGCTTAAAATACTAGGAAAGAAGATGTTTATCACACACAGGAAGAAAGAATATGGTGGGTTGGGCCTGTTCAGTCTGTGTGTGTGTGTGTGTTTCTGGGGGAGGGGGAAAAAGAGAGAAAATGTAGGAGGTTCCCTTGTTGCTGCACAGAAACACCACCGAAACTATTCTACTTGACCATTCTGCTATTCTGCTTGACCAGCAGCACAACCACAAAAGCAGAAAGCCAGAAGACTTAATGGTTACAAATTTGACAATCTGTGCACATATTCTGTACTAAATGAGAGAAAACTATAGTTATAAACTACTATTGCTTAGCTCACGTGAATAAAAACATGCATTGAAGGCTGACATCACTCTCAGCAGTTAATCATTAGCTCCTGTTCACTGTGCTTGGCAGTGCTTGGGTAGTTGAGCTTTGTACAGATGTGTGACACAGAGAGGCATCTGGTCTCCATGAGTGCAGTCATCAGTGGTCACAGTGTCAGACCCACGTAAACAGTCGTCTGACACATAAGCAGGAAAAGCCTCTCTCTTGCTTCTCTCTCTTGCTAACCGGCAGCTGTTCCATTTCCATGTAGAGCTGCAAACCCAAACTGGATGGAAACATAAAAACCCACAAAATGTAGAACACGAGTAGCCCCGTGTTGTCACGCATACTTCACAGGAGGGAAGGGACTGGAGAAGCAGGTCACCATTGTGCCAACACTTCACTTTGAAACTTTAAACAACACATTTGCTGCTTAATCACTCTCCCTGCTCCACCTCTCCTTTTCTCTCTGGCTTCCCTGTTTTTCTTTCTTTTTCCTTGTCCTCTTTTCATACGCTCTCACTTATCAGCTGTCAGATCTAATTAGATCACTGTGTGTGTGTGTGTGTGTGTGTGTGTGTGTGTGAGGGTGTGTGTGTGTGTGTGTGTGTGTGTGTGTTTGATAGTGGTGGGGTGTTTTAAGTGGTCTTAGGAGGCCCATCACTCTGCTGTGCTTCCCTGCTGTTTCCCGCTGGTCGAGGGGAGACACACACATACACAAAGATTATTGCTGATGCCAGGAGCAGACACTGTGTGTGTCTAATGGCTCCCCATACACTTACACTCCCACACGTTCATACACAGCATAATATCAAACTGTGCTTGACCAGCAGCACAACCACAAAAAGCAGAAAGCCAGAAGACTTAATGGTTACAAATTTGACAATCTGTGCACATATTCTGTACTAAATGAGAGAAAACTCTATGTATTGCAAAAGTAACCTGGTCCTGGGTAAGTTCACCTCATTCAGATTTCAGGAAGTGTTGACTGTAAAACCCACAAACACAATAGTAAATTCAGTCAGCTATAAATTGACATAACATTCATGAAAGAGCTAGGATAAATAAAATGCAAATAAAACCTTCAGGTTTGCCAGTAGTTACATTACATTACTATTCATAGCTTTAACTGTAAATGTTGCCTTTATACACCATGTTCAATATACTGCTGTTGCTGTTGCTTTAACTGAATTTTCATCTGGTTCTTCTTCTTGAGGTTTATTGTTGGTTGGCAAATAACTAATTTGTGTATCTCCACCCCCAGCTGCTAGTAGGAGTGTATCTGCCGAATCAAAGTTTACTTTTCATTTTTCTAAGGTTTCAAATTTTGTTCTTTTTCTGTTTCGTATTTCCAACATAACCATCTAGTGTTTCTTCTTGTCAACAGTAGTGACATCCACCTGTCACTACTTTCATTAATGCACTTTTTAATTCTTAATATTGTAAATCTTAATATTGTCCCATCTCTCCTGCTTCTTCCTGTACATCTCATGGTTTTTGTTAAACCGCATCCTTTTCTCTCCTCCTCCTCCTGCTGCTTTTGCCACGTTTCCTTCAGCATCTGCATAATGCCGTTCATTTCTGCCATACTGAATTTGACTCACAAATGGTCATTTTTGCGTCTTCCTTTGCAATCTTACGTGCTATTTTATTCCTTTGATACCAATATGTGCTGCTGAGTTACGTATGAGCTGCAGTATGTAGTATTTATTTTTTCAAAAATGCCTGCTCTGCTGACTGGCTAATGGCAAACTTGAATCCAAACAAGTGATTGCTCTCAATGCTCTAGTGTCATTGTAAAAGCACTGATGCAAAGCTTTTTTAAAAAAAAAGGTCTGTGCACCTATATTCATATTTTAGAAAATTAGGTATCTGAACTCTTGTCAAAAGTTCCTGTTTGCAGTTTTACCCATGAATGTACTGACGTGTGTTTCTGGATGACCCTCATACTACAGGAAGCTGAATACTACCTCCAGCTGAATGCATCTGTCACTCCTGATAGTCTTAGACATCAGCATCATCCAAGAGAACTTTCAGGTTGGTTTTGTACATGAGTTTAATCTGACATGCAGCCAAATAACTAGTAGCTTCATTAAATCAAACAAACCAACAAACATCACTTTTTCTGAAGCTCAGTGTTTGAGATTCTGACTTTATTAACAAAAAACAAAGAACTTTATTTTCGCATTAAAAAATTTAAAAGAATTTGCTGCTTGTATCGTCTCCTCCATGATCCAACGTCCTCTTCCCAACTATTCAGGTATGGCTGCGGTTACAACTTCACTATAGGGCCCGTACCGGCCAAACGTGTCTTTGCCCACCACAGCAACACACACCTTATGTCCAGGCTTGTACTTTGTTATCATAACACACATGGGCAGAGGGATGGCTTTCACTGCACCAAGATTATTCCAACGTGGGAAGATGCCGCTGCCCTTAACCTTTTCTGTTGTCATGTAGACACTGCAACAGGGAGAGAGAGAAAGTGCGTAACAATTGAGCAACTAAAATGCAAGAATAGCTGAATTCTGCTTCCATCTGGTGGTCATATGTTGAGTTATTACAGTAATATTCTTCAGGCAAATGTGTGAGAAGACATCACACTTGTAATCAACCTGGATGAGAGCAGCTGTTTGTCACAGCAGCAGCACAATCTTGACAAAATATAGATTTAATTCCCATCAATAATTCAACTAGTAATGGACTTGTGATGGGACATAAGATTTTAAAGAGTGTTTTAAAACATGGGCTGTAGAATTATGGCACCAGCGTGCCAGATGTTGTTAGCACAGACACATTTTTACACTGAATGTAGAAGCCTACATGTACAAAATTAGTCAGCTGACGAGTATTATCTAATGTTTCCATCTCAGTTGGTGTAGTTCATGTTAATTTATTGATAATAACCAACTGTATGCAGCATAAATTAAAAACTGTTAAACAGGATGAACCAGACTTTTCAGCACGCTGTCATTTGCCCTGAGCATTTTCTCACATGTAACTATCCATGGGTGGTGCAGCAGGGTCTTCTTCCTCCACTTTCCAGAGCACAGAGAGGCCAGCAGGGTTCCTGATGAGTGCCAGATGTACCTCTGGCTTCTGGGGGATGTTGTATGAGGCTGCTTCCATGTTCAGGAGGGAGGGCAAGGTGATGGGCGGAAGAGGAGGGTACAAGATCTTGTCCGTAGGATAGAAAATTGGGAGAGTGTGGCGTTAATGTGAGTAGCAAAAAGTCAAGTGACTGACTACTGTGTGATGGTGTGAGTGTGCGTTACCTGCTCCGAGTCTCCGTGTTTGGAACTGTTACTACTGCCAGGGGACAGACATTCTGCCTTCACACACTCAGCCTTTGGCATCTTTAACTGTGTGGAATCCTCAGCTGTCTTTTCATTTTCCTGCTCATCCTCTGGCTCTTTCTTTAAAGTCCTGACATGTTCCTGAATCAGACATCAGTTTATGTAAGAAAGCTGAGAAAATGAAGGCAAGACGCAAAACTAAATCATTTGTTAATGTGATTTAGTAGCGTGTCATTAGTTACACATAAGATTTGGCACAACATCTAATAAAATCACAAAAATGACATTAAATAATGAAGGACCATACCTTTTTCTGAGGAGAGCTATAAGGAGTCAGAACTGGAGGAATTGGGTCCTCACTCAAATCTATGGCAGCCGTGAAGGTTTAATACAGATTACGTACAGTGACAGTAAGAAAAGATGTTAAACAGGCTGAACCAGACTTTTCAGCACACTAGTGAAGAAACATTACAGGAGCTACATACATAAAACAGATTAGTTGGCTTGTATGAAATCATCTTACTTTCAATATCTTCACGCATCTTCTTTATTGCTTTTTTTGTGGTTTCCTGGACAGAAAGGACAGATCAGCTTAAAGCTCAATGTTTACACTCTTTTTAGTTCATTCAAAAGTCTTGATAGTCAGATAAGCCATTTTAATGTTAATCTATTCTTGGGCATGTACAGTAGAAATCTGGACCACAAAACTCGACTAAATGTCAAAATGTCTGTGTGAAAATAATTAAGTTTTTACATTTATATTCAACCCATTACTCTAAGACTTTGTAGAAGCTGATTTAATAGTATTTTAAATCAAAAAGTCATTCGAAAATACGTAACAGCTGAGAAAAATACAGAATAGCTAAATGTTTACCATAATTTGAAAGAGTTCTCCATGCTTGTCCATGCTCTTTTTGTCTACAGCAAAAAAAAAAAAAAATCATAATGAATATTCAGATGACCACTGAATGTAAAACAATTCATTAGTGCACACATGCTGGCTTGGCTCTTACTCTTTGATATAGTTCCCATGGCTTCATCCTCCGGGTCTACCCTGCAAAGATCAAAGTGTCTCAGGACTCCATTCAAAATGAAGGAAAAGCACAATTTTACATTAAGACCTCTCAAAATTTCACAGAGAACATTACATCTACATACCTGATGATGTCCACGTTAGCAAGAGATGGCAGTGCACTCTGAAAGGTAAACATTATGAGATTAAAGACACTGTGAATACAACATGTAATGCTTACATATCAAACTGAACATAGTCATTTAGTGTATTTATCTGTCTGCATCAAACCTTTCTCTGTGTCCGTGTCATGTACGCTAGAGCTGCTTCTGCTCTCTTGGTCACTGTGTTAATTCGAGCCTGAGAAAAGAAGAACAGATTCATTGGATTTAACATTTTTCCACCAAACATTTAATCATAGGATGCATTCAGGCATGGATGTTCTGGTGATGTTGAAAAAGATGACTGGCGAGATGGTAAACATCTGTGTACACTTTAAGTGGATTTATACAAATGAAAAAAGAAACAAAGAATAAAAAATGGGTAATTTAATGATTTTGAAAGAGTCCAGTCAGAAAAGAAAATGATTTTAAAATGGCATCCACTGACCTCCAGTTTTTGAAAGGAATTTTCATAGTCAGCTCCAGCATCCAGCAGCTGCATAGTATCCAATAAACTCTTCAGTTTGGTTTCACTCTTTTTCACTGCTCTCTGAACCTCCTGCTCGATCAGTGACTGCACATGTAAAAACACACATCACATGGCACAGCTGCATCCATTAAGCACAGAAGTATACATTTAATAATCCCACATTCTCTGTTTCTCTTACTTCACACTGGGAGAGATTAATCTTCTTATCACTGGCTCCAGGGGAAGCACATCTGGAGGGCAACCTCTTCATTCTTCATGCATGTGTGCACAAAAACAAACACAGAATGTGGAGATCCATTAAGTGTTCAGGTGATAATGTTTGTTACATGTTACATAATGTTTGCTACTATGACTGTGGTAACCATGAGTGATACATCTCTTTGCATAAAAACACTTTAGTCATGATATGTGGACTCGTAAAATATTCAATTACATTATGTTGGCCGCAACAGTGTTGCAATGAATATTATAGGACAGTACCCTATTATACAAATTAAAGAGATAAACATAAGCTCTGAAATGAAACAATGATTATGTCCTAATGGTTTTCAATGCAATAGTTTGTGTTGCTTCAATGTAAGTAGAAGAGCCTGGATTTTGGATTTTGAGCTTTAACAGTGTTGTGTTTGTGTTCAGTGATAGTTGGTTATTTGTCCCACCTCTGATGCTTGGTATTCTCCTCAGCTGTAATAAAAATTTAAAAAAAAAAAAAAAAAAAAAAATTCTTTCACTTCCTTCAAATCCCTTTGTGAAGAGAAACACAGACAATACATGAAATATCAGAAACTTTCACTGTCATCTTCTCATTCCTACTTGATAGTTAACTAAATCCTTCCAGACAGGACTTAGAAAAACCGAATACCATGAGCTAATTCAGTTTCACCAGTCCCATTTTAATCTAATTTCAGTAACAATACAATAATGAACAAGGCTTGACGTTATTTTGTGGTCTGCATTAGCTCATGTGAGCTGATTTATTTTTGCTCCATTAGTTAAGCTAGTTTGCAGACACGGACAATGCTAATCTTTAGCTACAGCTTTTAGCAAAACCTTTATCGTAATATCAGATAAATAAAATCGAGCTAATTGGCGAACATGTGGCTGTGATACAAGGCTTACGTTTGCTGGTAATAATGACGCTACAGAATAATTTATAATTAAAGAAACGTACCACAAAGAATCCCAAGAAAGTCCAAACGATCTTGGAAGGAAGTAGAATTCTGTTTCCTTTTCCGCTAGCTGGCAGAGCCGGTTCCTTCAGAATAAAAGCCTGATTTCAATAAGCTAATTAAAGCGTTTTTTGCAATAAAACGGCACATTTAAAGTAAAAACACTCCTTTTCAATCCCCGCAATGACTTTTATTAGTAATTTAAAATTTAATTGCATAGTCCTGACTTAGCTCTTATTAGTTTATTTCACAGGCCAAAATCTTGTCAGTAACACGATTATCAAAGATGACCTGCAATAAAAACAACTAGTTACAATGGATTGCTTTAATTTCTACGACGTACGATCTCCCTTGCAAAATTATTTCAGCTTTTAAAAATAAAAAATAGAAACGTTGCAATGCAATAATATTTTCTTTAAGGGAGTGGACATCAGCAGGAACTTCGCACTGTATAATGAGTATATAATAATATTTAACTCAACACAGATTTGGCACAAACAGAGATATTTTATTCATTGTAAAAATACATTTACTGAGTTCTACATGTGATGGATGAGGGAAAACAAGCACCTTTAAGTCCTTGCAGGGGAGTTGAGTCTTTGATGAAGTTTGACCAGTCTGTTGTTCTGACATTAGAGCAGCATTATGCACTCAATAGAAGCAAGTTCATTGTTTTCCAGAGATCTTGACAGGAACTTGCAGTGTATTCTGTAGCCTGAAGCTTTGAAACTGACACCAACACATGGTGTGGTTTTCAATCAGTCCACTAGGTGTCACTACAAGACATACGTTTCACTTGGATGAAGTGAATAAAACACAGTAACATCTTACTAATTACAGAAGCTGCCACTGATGTTGTAGCAGGGGTCAAAATAAATAGCTTGCTTTGCTTGAATTTGCCCAGATGAATAAAAGCAAAATAGGCTGTAACAAGCACAAACACTCCCATTGACCATGACAAAAAAAAAAAATGTTTGGTTGAATCTTATACCAGAGAAGAAACTGTTGCTTAATTAAATTATTGAGCATTTCAGTGTGTCTCCATTATAAGGCAACATGAGACTCTCAGTAAATGTGGAATTAATACTTCATTAAGCATTAAAAATATATTTTACTGCAAAACTGTTTAAAAAAACAAATTCATGTAAATACAGTTTTAGCTTGAACAATTCATATGATTATTAGTCAGTTTGGCCCTGTGGTTAATGTATATATCATCACTGACTATACTACAGTACATCTACAGTGACATGAAACACACTACAAGATTATCACAAAAAAAAAAAAAACATTTTCAATTCCAAATCAAGAGTAGCTTTAATAAGTCAACTCTGAAAACAGACTACTGTGTTTTTGGTTAAATATCTGCATCTATGTTCAAGTGAGTTGTTTATTCAAAATTTTGATCGGTTTTGAAATCATAAAAGCTAAACCAAGTTGAAGTTCATGAGAAAATATCCTTTTCCAACCAATGGTACTGCAGCTACTTACTTTTCACCTTAATATACGTTAAAGGGATGTGCTGAAAGATAAAAAACTTGCATGCAAACAGGAGGCATATTATGAAATGAAACACTTTTAAGAGACAAAATCATAAAAATGTATGAACAACAAACATTGTAATCTTGGCCTCCAGTTTGTTGTTTCGATCATTTTCAAGTATTATCATTAGATTTGAGGTGCAAAACCTTCACTTACATTTCTTTTCCAAAAATCTTCATTATTGGTGAGCATATATATATAAAACAAGGCTCTGTGGTCCAGAGTTTGTCCAACATGAACTTGTTTCTATCACAAAACAACCCAGCGCACCACTGACACTTTTAATTATCTATTTCTTAGAAATGTCTCGACCTAGCAGCCACCAAGTTAATACCAAGCTGGACTCCCTTAACTGTTCCACCCCGAAACCAACACCAGGAAAGATGAAAAGAAAAACGGCTGAAGTCAGAAGTAATTCTAGGAGTTGAAGGTTGGTAAAATACAGTGATAAATGTGCTGTCATTAAATACCAGATCATGTGTCCATACAGGTGGAAATGTTTAAGTGATGGATCTAATAACTGTTTATTAAAACCTGGCCAGAGAGGGAACGGCACGGCAAGGCCTAATTACTTAATACATCCTCAGTCACATGCTAAATTAAACAGTGGTTTTAATCAATAAATAGCTTTTGTCTTTTTCAGTGAAGCTGTGAACAAAAAGCAGAATAGAAAAGAAATGCTCGTTCGATTTTCAAGTCTGCGAATCCCAAATGTCACAGCACATCATTGGTTCCTTTTACATCATTAAAATACAAGTCAGTAACATAAGAATACAAACTGCAGGTTAAAGTCCAACATACATTTTACCTTAACTACTGCTTCACTACACTTCCTCTATGCTATGGTTAACATAATATTCTCTATATAATTCTCTAGAGCTTCTTTTTTATGTCTTTTTAATTTTGGAATTTCAGTCTCAGAAATACATGTTTGACAATTACCTGAATTATACATACACAGCAAATATGTACAAAATCAATTCCATTGACCATAACTTCACAATAAAATTAGGGACTCCTTTGGAAAGTCCAGGGGCTGTCCTGGTAAGACAAATCTCTCCACTTATTTTCTTCAACCATTATAGTTTGTGATCAAATATTTTAAATATGGACCAGTGGACAATGAGACAAATGAGTGTGTTGGAATAGAGCTCATGTCCTGTGGGGTGAAGGGGACAGAGGGAGGATGAGCATTAAGGTCTGTTCTCACCAAACGCAGCAAAGATTCTCAGCTGGACATGTACTATTTACTTTATATGGTGAGCAATGACTCAAGCAAGATGCATTCGTGCTTGTGCATTTGCATGGAGGAGATCTGACCTCAGCTTTATGCAAGTAAACCTACTGAGCTCCATGTACCTAGCTAAAATTAGTTTACACTTTCCCAACCTAAGTGTTGCTGATAAAATGTAAACTGATTCTCACAGTTGACTGCACATATGCAGCATATTTCACATAGTAAAACAGAAGAACAAAGACTGTCCAACTTGCAGCGTGTCAGATGAACACAGTGAGCTTCTAAGGAGTCCGAACGCATCTTTGTTGCAGTTGGTGAGAACACTGTACCATGCAGAGGGAGAAGGTGTGTAAGCTGGACAGAAATGTGTTGCTCAGTGCTTTGCTGCTGTGTCTTTCCCTAAAGACTTCAATTTAAAATGGATTTAGCATTTCTGATGTATTTACTCTGTGCAGGCATGTTTGGTGAGGAAAGTGTATGTTTGTATGCTTTTTTTTTTTTTTTTTTTTTTTTTTTAACTCCTATTGCTATATTGGACTGTCTGCATGACTGTGCATCAAGACCGTCATATCTATTTGCGCTTCCTGAGTACCAGGTACATGAGGCCACTGATGAGAGTCATGGGGAAGCTGATCCAGGCCAGGACATAGGAAGAGCCATAGGAGCCATCTTGAAGACTGGCTTCATGAAAACTGTCTTTCTGAGCTGTGTAGACGGATGCTGCGATCATCACACATAGACCTGGGAGAAGGAGAGTGAAGAAGAAGGCGTCCAGTTGGGAATAATATGACATTTTGTAAAACCCTATTTGCTCAGATGTCATGTTAACAATATCAAGGTTGATTTCCTTTGAACAGCCATATAATTAGGTCTAGTGGGTGAGTATCAGCTGTCAAGAAACTTTCTACACTTAAATGTACTTCATTTAAATCTGTGGTTTATCTGGTTTTAAATTACAGGAACATGTCAAAACAATGTGTCAGTAATAATCAGTTTTCAAGAAACTTAAAAAATTGCACAAAAATTGTAACTGTGTGTGTTTGTCACTCACAGGCCAGTAGCTGAATAATGGCGGTGAAAATGAATCTCTCTCCCTGTTTGAGCTTGAAGAGCTGAAGTATGAAGACGAAGAAGCTGACACAACATAAAATTGTGGCCAGAATCATAGTGGCCTGGACCACCTGCAGGTAGGCTGAGGAGAGAGAAGAACAGACATGTTGCACACACGGACATACAGCAAACACGATGCATTAGCACGCAGATAGGCTACCCAGACTCACACACTGTCTTACCAGCTTCAATAGTATGACTGTTCTTCACGGAGTAGCAGGTGGCATTGCAGGAGTACCACAGGTCAGTGTAGATCACATCCTGTTCAGCAGGTGACACCACCCACCATGCCTACATTGGAGGAGAGGGGGGCAGAAATGATAATGAACCAGTCCTGTACTGCTGTGCTCTTCCATCCTCACTCGTGGTTTATACTCACATTGTGAATGGTCGCAACAAAGAGCAGGATGGTTGCGATCAGATGGAAGAGGATGATGAAGGCTAAGATGATCAACATGGCTGCCCTGTCAGCTGCTTGTTGCCCTTTGGTCAGGCTGGTTAGATTTCTTGCAGGCTGCTTCAGCGGCCACCTGTGTCGCTCCCTGGCTGACTGTTAATGTGCAGAATGTACGTTTAGGATTTTGGTGGGCGACGATGCTGCTGGGTCTCACACAGGCTGGTTTGCAGGCTGATAGTCAGGGGTGGATCAAGGTTTGTCACATGAAAGGAGTCTGTTAGAAACAACATAAATGGAAGACTTTAATGACACACACAAGGCCATGAAAGATTAACCCCTTGTTTGCCACCAGGTACAACTAGTCCATCTGCAAATAATTAACAAAATACATCATTCCTAAACAACTGAAAAATACAGGGTGAATCAAGAAAAATATTTGTGGCATCCAAATCCTCCCTCAAATTACATAAAATGCTACCAAGATGAGATCCAGTGCGCATGTCATGGCTATATGCATGCCAAACTGCGAGTATATGCACAATTAGAGTTTGTAGGAGTGTGATGTTTATTCTGAAGAGAATGATGGCCTTAATCCTGACTATGAATTGTTGTTAGAAGTGAGGAGTGGACTGCTTACTTCTTCAAATGGGCAATCTGTGCTCGATTAAGTCTTAGGATGAACCAACATTAAGCATCCCTGCCCAAAAAATATGACATTCATATCAGATTTGATCATGCTTTCTTGAACATTGTCATGAATGCAATTTTATAAGGTTTACATAATCAATAGTCCTTTTTTTTTTTTTGCAGAACACACACAATTTGTAGCATTACGACAAAAACATGTCCAGAAGTATGTGGCTTCAGAAAACAGCCATAATAGGTATGAAAACTTATAATCAGTTATTGTTTCAAATGATCCATCTCTTGGATCTGTTTAAGGGTTTTTCTCTTTCTCAGACATTATTGTTCCTCTTTTTGAAGGGATTTCCCCTTCACTCTGTGCGTGTTGCTTTTTTGTTTGTTTTTGTTCATATTTTACTCTGAATTGTCTTGAAAGGAAAAAAATCCATTAAAAATAGCAAACGTATCCAGAAACCAATGCTTGTTTAGGAAAGAGTTCTCCTCAGCAAATAAAATTCTTTGTCAGCATTATTCTGTTTACCATTCATACTGCTATAAATCACCAGTTAAGAAGCAAAAAGGCTGTTTTACAAGGATAAGACTCCATCTCTCACATCACAGAGCGCATCAAAGTCAGCCTGCCAATCCCATTTCATGCATCTAATGCACATAAACACACATGATTTTGATTTAGCTTCAGAGGCTGAGCAGGCAGAGACACAGCCATGTTAAAAAGCACATGTGAGCAGGCACGGACACACACATACACAGAGCCAGACAGCAGGAATTAGCCTTCTCTGCCAAAATGGAGTCACAGTAAAAACAGCCCCTCCCCGTCGACAGGAAGCAGGCCACAGTTTTTGTGTGTGAGCAAGTGATGGCGGGGTGTGCCAGAGGATAGACCCTCCCTGTCTGAGCTGGGGGAAGAGGGAACAAGGGGGATAAATGGTAAAAAGAAGCTGGACACTTTGATTTGTGAGATACAGGGTTTAGGATCTAGACAGAAACTGTTTTTCTAATGATAATTCTCTGAGAATGACACAAAAGTAGACAATGACCTGGCAATACACACTTTAATTTGCACCTGAGCAAAATATATGACTATGGCACTAGTGGATATAAAACTGTTCTTGTGTAAGCCTGCATTCATTTGATGTGGCAAAAACACGTTAACATAAACAACGTGCTGCAGTGCCATCCAAAGATAGAATGATATTATATGTTTGTGTATGACAGCTTACTAAACCAGCATGTAAACATCCCTGTAGGGGTTTTTACAAAATCCGCATGAAAAACAGAAAAGAGCATGAATTATATCCAAAGAAAATAACATATATGACTCTTTAGATGTGAGGACATATAACCTAGTGGTTATATCTGAGTGACAGGTCAGACTGGGTGGAAATGACAGAAACAACATCACTTTTGATGTCCGGCTTTTACAGCTCTAAAGGTCAATAGACTCACACATATTCAGCCAGCTTTAAGATATCCCCATCACTGTGCCTCCTGGGTGGCCAGTCACACTTTTCAGGTTTAACTCACTGAGTGATGACAGCGGAGTGAGGAGAGAATGAAACAGAAGTTGGCTGGAAAATCAGGCAAATCAGGGCAAAGACCCACATTTTACATCCATCACGAAGCATCTCATTGGTGTTTGAGCCTAATCTGACTTGCAGGAACATTCTTTGGAGCAGCAAATAATCTCCTAGACACGTAGACACACACACACACACACACACACACACACAGCTGGATCTGATTCCATCTGTAGCTGCTTTCTTGACACTTCACCCTCTTATGAAGAAAAGAGGTAAAGGACAAGGAGGGAGGAGGCAGGGAAACAAAGAAGGGAACCCTATTTGAAGTAAATGGAGGGAAGAAAGAAAAACAAATACATGACCATAAATGTACACACACATACTTTGATTTACAAACACATACAAAGCATGTGAACCCCACAAATATACAGCCTGCCAAGAGGCTCAGGCACAGTTTGGATGATTAAAGTTAATTTAAATGATGCTGACAGCTGATATTATACATGTCCCTCTATAAAAAACTATAACAACTATAAAAACATGTATTACCTTAATTATCATAAAGAAAAAGAATTATCCAAAATGCAGATTTTTTTGTCATTAAGGATCTTCTCCAACTTGTAGTTTACAAAATTAAACTCAAAACGATTCATTTCCTTTTCTCATTATTTGATATAACTGAGAAAAAATAAATGAATAGTGTAGTAATAGCATGAACAAATATTTTAAATAGATGAATGCATCTGATTGTTTTGGAGAACAAAACATTTTATTACAAATCTTGTTCATTACGGCCACACACATGCTTTCATCTGCCAAACACAGACACACACACACACACACACACCCACATATACACAAACCTAGTGTTCCCCAGGGATCCTTGGGAACCGCGGTGTCGTGCGAAGATTTAACTCGGTGTGTAACGTAACATGTGAAAGCTCTGATATTCACCTCTGACACCAGGCAACAGCTGCAGACGCACACACAGTCACACACAGTCACACACAGCGATCATGTGTCAGTCAGCAGCTCATTAATAAAACTAGATAATCTGGATTATACTGCACCAATGTCTAACCAGAAAAGAGAAATCTACTGCTGTCACAGGAAAAGACAGAGGACAGAAGCTCAACACACAGAGCAGATCACTAAATTAGTATATTTCACTGTGAGGCTAATGTTTCTACAGCTACACGTGGATTTATATCTTGTTTCAGGGACTTTAGGTTCATTGAACCTGGTTGGTTGATGAAGGAAAGTTCCTACTTCAGTGGGATAAAAGGAAATGAAGCAAAAGCGTAGCGCTGCTTTTTTCCACAGCAGCAGACTAACACCACATGGCAAGTTACTTTACTGTGAGCATATCATGCTGTGTTTTGTTTGTGCTCAGTGTCACAGTTTTCCTTTGTGTTCGACTTTGAGACAACAATACTGTAGTTTTGTGTAATCACATACGTAGGCTGACAAATTCTGTCAAATTCCAGCCACCTCGCTTGACACACAGACACACACAAAGGCATAAATTCTGCCATTCCTCCTCTCCACTCGGCCTTGTAATAGGAGGCTGGGGGACTCAGTGCAAGAGTGCAAGTGTGAATGTGTGTGTGAGTGTGTGTCTGTGTGTGTGTGCTGACTGATTCCCTCGCCTGGTGGAAAATGCTGACTTTTAATGTCTTTTTCTTCTCTTTTCATAAAATACAAAGCCACAGACTTAACCAGGCCTCTGAATCTCACTCCCCCATCTCTCCCACTGTCCCACTCTCTCTTTCTCTGTATTTGTCTCTGTCTCTCCTCTGTGTCATTGGCCATGGAAAAACTGATTGTGGAAGAGGCAGAAAGGCTTCCAGTGGAGCCCTCTGGCCCCTTATGAGGTTGTAAAGTCAAGAATGAAATGCATCATACAAATGTTCACTGTGGAGTGCTTCTTCTGTAAGGGGATACTCAGGCTTAATTCTGTTTTTCATGGACACTTCTTATATATTCATGGCACAGCAAAGATGAAAACTGTTCTTAACCAAATGAACAATAAAATCTTCCATTTGTGGTTACAGCTCATAAAAGCATCTAGTCTGCCCCCCTTCTGTCCTGTGGTGTTGACACCAAGTCACATTCATAAAAGCCAAACATACATAATCCACTGACTGATCCCATCACTGTAACCAGCGAGTGCACCTTCAAATCACACCTGACAGGTTAAGAATGAACCCGTGCGCACGTCCTTCACACACGGCCCTGCAGCATTTTGTGGCATGTGTGTGCATGTCTTTACATAGACAAGTTCTGTACAATACCGTAGTTGTGAGGGCATTTTGGCTGGTCCTCACAACTTCAAAGGGTTTTTTGAGAGCTGAGACTTAGATTTAGGTTTAACCTTAGGATCAGGTTTGGGTTCAGGTTAGAATAAGGGGCTAAGGAATGCATTATGTCATTGACTGAGTGCGTGTGTGTGTGTGTGTGTGTGCGCGTGTGTGTGTGTACATGACAACAAGAGCCAAGTTAAGACTTATTTTTAGAGAAAACAAAAGGACATCTACCCTGGAGCAATGCCAGTAACCAAACAAAGCTTTGTTTAGAAAACTTGTCGATGCACACACACACACACACACACACACACACACACACGCACACACAGAGTTTGTTTTTAGCATGTAGGAGCAGTCAGCTCAGATGCAGTGGAGGAAAAAACAAACTCATAAAAACAATCAATCTATCAGTGCCAAAGTTGTAGTCCTTTACCGTTTGGATTTTATAGAAATGAAGTGGCTGCAAAAAGCAAAACTGGACTAAAGACGCTGAGACAGCTTTGCTATTTGCACATTTTTACCACTAGACAGTTTGGCCTTGGGGGATCACTGGAGGAGGGGCCACATTTCTAGATCAAATGTTGTAAACATTGTAGGAACAGGCCAACATGGCTGTCCCATTTCTAGGACTCCTGAAAAATGCAGACAACAAGCAGACTTCTTTTGACTGAATTCGGTGAACACTCGTTAGACCAGCGCCTGTGGGGAAGCGGCTCGTGCTGACTCCATCTAAACCTGTAATGCTTATTCACCCCAGATCCACATTTTTTTACCCATCCATGTTATGCTGAAATTCCACACATGAACGTTTGACTGTGACTGCAAACAAATGATGTATTCACAGCCCAAACTGACAACAATACTGTTGTTAGGAACAGATTTTTTCATAAAGGTCATGACTTTTTTATTAACAACACAAGCAGCCTAATAACATGACATTTACCCTAACCCCAAAACCAATCCCTCTGCATTATTCTCATTAAAGTATTAAAAAAAATTGGCTGCTTGAGGCTTTGACAGCAAATATTTTCGCTATACTTAGTGGAATACCAGGACAGAACGGAGAATCCACCCCAGCAGACATTGTTCTGCACAATGAAGCATGCACTTTTGCAAAGGCGTACAGTGTGTGTGTGTGTGTGTGTGTGTGTGTATGCTACATGCCTCCTTCAGCCTAAAAAGGGCAGATGAACACACAGACACAAACAAGTGTTTCCCTGCTGTGTTTAAAGACCTCCCTCTGACATAAGAATTCCTTCATGTTGGGCACTGATGTGGTTTTCAGGTGTGTGACGCAGCAGAAACATGTTGTGGTACTTCACTCACATCCCGCCCAATTCTCTGCCTCCTTCTTTTCTGTTCTGAGTCACTTCACACTTGCTCCCTGATTGTTATTATCTGTCAGCACCTTTTAAAACACACCAACCCCAGAGTAATCCTCCTCCTATCAGATGTCACTCACCTCTCTCCTCCTGCTGCTTTCAGCATGACTGGAAATACTTTCAGATGATTACAAAGCTTAGAGCAAAAAGGATGCAGCACTGTCAGGGTAAATTCAAACACACTACTTTTACTGTCCAGTTTTTCTTTGTGACAGTCTTAAGGTGAAATGTGTCGTTCACTGCAGCACTGAAACTAGTTTCACAGCTACATCAGTGTCTGAATGGACAAGCTGCAGGTTTCATTCACTGATATGTTTGTATGTTTGAGAGAAGAGAAGCAGAGGTGGTCTGCAGCGTAACGGCACGTGGTGGAATGTTTCTCATTTCTGGTTTATGTACAGCTTCTCCTCAGGTGATTTAAACCTCAGGAGTCACAAAAACAAGAAGTGCTCAGCACCAGTTCTCTGCAGGATGTTAATAGCTGCACATTAAATGAGTTTCCAACAGTTAGTTGTGTATTTGTAGCCTAACCCTCCTATGCAATCACATGTCATTTTTCCATGACTTTCCACAGACTCCGTGCAAACACTGATGAAGATGAAAAATCTTCGCTATCCATGGAAACGCGGACTAGGGTGTCGTTGCGCTCGACCACCAGGGGGCGCCCCCAATGACGGGACACCGTAAGTAATCAACTTTAATCAAAGGCCTCGTCAAGCTTTAGAAGTTTTAAAGTAACGTAGAGTAAAGTCAGTGCAAACTACAGAAGCCAAAGGGATTTGAATGACTTGATGACTTTATAACTTGACATATGGGCAGGTTCAAAACCAGCAGATACACTTTCCTGTGTACACTAAAAAAACCCCCACTATCATTTAGCTTCCCTCGCAACGCACATAGACAAATGGTTGTCACTAACACATGCACGCACGGTCGCACGCACACACACACACACACACACACACACGCTGTGGCTGACAACGCCTCTTTCATTCCGTGTCAGAAACCTGAAGCTGAAGCTGAAGCTGAGTTATGATCTGAGTAAAAATACCCTCAGGGGCAAACACGGTAAACAAAATAAAGCCAAAGCTTAAAAGACAAACTATCCAAATATCCACACAGCGCACGGAGGCTGTTTTAGTCTCTTAGGCTCCCTAAAATAAAGACAGACTAAAAAGCCTCCACAGAAACAAACCAAAACCAACCAAAGTCATTATAAGAACAGAATCTTTATGATAAAGAGACATTTCAGTACCGCGGTGGATCCGAACGAGACATGGATCACATGTAGAAAGTTCCGCGCATCATTCAACAACATGCAAAGTCTAAATAGTAAATGAACTCACCGGGTTTGGGCCGTGAGGAGTTCCAGATGTGTGTGTGTGTGTGTGTGTGTGAAGAGGAAAATTGTGGGATAATAAATCGGAATAAGAAAACAGCAGCAAACAGCAGCTGGAGATCTGAGCAGCAGTGGCACAAAGTTAGAGCGCACGTCCACTGGTCCACCAGGGCTGGCGCTGGGTGTGGTTTGAGATTTTAATATGCTGGGAGGCGTGTGTGTGTGTGTGTGTGTGTGTGTGTGTGTGTGTGTAGATCTCGGCGGGAAAAGTCATTCTGGCAGTCAGAGAAGTTTGAAGTCTGTTTCCTCTAAGGAAGAGACAGACTGAAGAGGAGAAAAGAAGAGATCAGACAGAGAAGGAGACAGAAAAGATCAGACAGAGAAGGAGACAGAAGGAAATTAAAAGGATAAAAAGGGATGAGGAGGCATGAAGGATGGAGCAAATCCTGAAAAGGCAGGAGAACAGTGAGGAAGGAAATGAGGATAAAAGAAATGAAGTAAAATAAGAGCAGAGATATTTCTCTGTATTTTCATACTCTCTTCTTTTTTGTGACCATTTTGAAATCCATTCACATTATTTGCCTTCCCCCAGTGTTACTTTACATATAGTTTACCTACTGAGTGTGGACTTTTTCAAATATTTTTGTTACTATCACAGTTCCAAGTGCTTGAATAGTCGCTTTTTGGATAAACTTTGACTTTTCTATTTGATCGTGTTCTGACTCTACTGGGAATAGTGTCATTTCACAGCTGCAGTGTTTCTGACCACTCCTCCCAGAACAGGATGGGCTGCACTGAGGCGTCAGTTTGAATTCACTGTTGACACATGGGTCTTGGAGGCCACATGCTTCATTTCCATGTCTAGAACAAAGTGCATTCATGAGCTGTTCACTCTCCAGTCGTTCTTACACACAAGAGCATTTTTGGTCAGAGAGTGCCTGAATGCTGCAGACATTTGCGACGCCCCCACTGCTCATGTTTCTGTGCCCACTCTTCTATCTCTCTGACATGTCACAGATTTGCATTTTGGCAGTGAGTTGCTATGCAACAGCTGAGGTAGGTAAAAGGAGCAGTTTGACATTTTAGGGATCATGTTTATTCGCTGTGTTGCAGAGAGTTAGATCAGCAGATTGATAATAATCTCATGACGGTGAATATGAGGCCACATGCAGCAGCCGGGTGAGCTTTGCATAAACACTGGGAACGTGGAAAAGGCTAGTCTGTCAGCATGTCGATGACAAGAATACAGGACGTCATTGCACCATCCCTAGAGAAGTCTGGTAACTGTTTTTATATTATATTATATGGATGTTTGTCCTATTCCAGGGTTAATGCAGCAGCTGCTGCCTGCACCTTCACATTGGATGGACATACATTCACTCATCTCACCATGACCCCTGTGCTCTGCTCCATCAGTTCAGTGTGTTAACCTTAATAACATTTTCATCCAACTGGGTAATTCGTAGATTTGCATACGTTTTTGTAATAATTTGCCACTGTGAGTATTAAAAAGCCTGTGTATACAGTGCCACACCTATCCCTGAACACTTATCACCTCTGAACTCAGAGTCAACAAACAACTCTCCCATTAAGACGTACCATTTGCAAATAACTGATAAATGAATAATCAACACTTAAGTGTAACATCAGTAATTATGGAACATGGAAAAGTTTGCTGTGACCTGTTTCTTCTTTAGCTCAGTACATTTACATTAAGACTTTAGGATGTTCAGCTGTTTGTCTGTGTTTGGTGGTCTGAGCTCACCTCTGGGACCGGATGGGATTCTTCTCTGGGGTCATACGGAGATGGTTAGTTACAACTGGCACGAGGCAATGAAGAGACCATTGTTACGGTTTATGCAACATGTAATTCTTTGCATTTTTCCTGGAAAACACAACATGGAGCTGCCACTGCTGCATCCATGAGTGGGAATAGTTTAGCCAGATGTTAATAGGTTGACATTAAAAGTTAAAGATCATTTGAACATAGGCCAGTCAGATGGTCTTAAACTGCCAAGTTCATGTGTTGTAAAGGTGCAAAATGAGGCCTAGTGGTGTTATGTTAAATAGACGTGCACACTTCATTTTACTGACCTGTATGTGTTTTCCGCTTTTCATTGTTACACTTATATGTTTGCACAATCCTTCCATGTGTCCATGTCTCTATAGCAGGCAGGGAGGTTGTTAGGATTCTTTTACAAAGTCTCAGGTCAGCCCACTCCTGTTGCTGCGTGACAACAGCAGGTTACCACGAACAAAAATCCTCGTTGGACCACAAATTGCTCTTTGAACATTTGCACTCAATCACTTTTGGCCACACTCAGTCATCTTCTAGAGCTTTCCCCTAATTTATGCATACCGTTAGGATCGCAACCAAAATGTTTTGTGCAGGCAGAAGAGGAATGACAGAAGCTGATGATGCCATATGCCTTTTCTCAGCTTTTCCCTATTAGATTGTTTGTAGACACTGAACATACACAAAATGTTTTCTTGCATTTCTGTCTCTTATGTTTATCTGTGTTTCTTATAGCCAAAGAGCAATAAGAGTTAAATGTCAAATGGCACCATACAGCAGGAGTACCCTCCCTCGGGTGTAATATCCCCAAATTCAAACCAGTTCCTGAGTTTTTATGACTGAGAGTGGCCTTTTACAGAACAGCACCATAAAACTAGCTGTTCTTGCACTATTGTTAGTTTGTCTCTTATTTTGCCTGTCACTTTTGTGTCAACCAACTGCTCGTGTGTTGTTCGTGTCAACATCGCATCACTGCACATAACAGCACATAGACACATGTAATGTAGGACCAGAGCTCCTCTGTTTAAACAACAAAGCAATCACATCAAAATGAGCTCCTCAGGCAGCTGTCCACACACACACACACACACACACACAGGAGGGATGGGAACAGGTTTAACCTCTCTGCCAGGTGTCAGGTGTCCACCACACAGGAAAACATACTGCAAACATTAGAGACCCACTGACACAAATGCCCACACACACACACACACACACACACACACACACACACACACACACACAGGAGGGATGGGAACAGGTTTAACCTCTCTGCCAGGTGTCAGGTGTCCACCACACAGGTAAACATACTGCAAGCATTGGAGACCCACTGACACAAATGCCCACACACACACAGACCCATATCAGTTATCTACTATTGTTCAGGACCTATAGGTGGAAACAATATGGACTACCTGATGACACTGTAATACGTTTTTTTTTAGTACAATATCTCTGTATAAACCCACACTTTATTCTCTGCAGTCGTAAATATAGTTATACATTATGCTATATTCTAATATATATTATGACTCCTTTCCTGTGTGTGTCTCTTTCAAACATATCTCCTTATCGAAAAGGGAATTCTACCTACAGGCCCACAGGACGAACCTCAGTATTTTAGACATGGTTTTCCATTTGTGGAGTACATGATGGAGTGGAAGAGGCCAAGCTGGAGCTGCAGGTTGCTGTGTGCTGCAGTTGCTTCTCCTTCTGTAATCTAAAGTAGCGCATCCTGTGTGACCATTAAAATGAAAACCTCCCAACTGTCTCTTCTTCTCCTGCACTTTAGCACCTGGATACATGCCAGACACAAACACACGCAGAGCTCTACAGAGAGACAGGAAGCAACCCCCCCCCCCGTTCCCCTGTTCCTGTTTCTCACAGCGTGTGTGTTTGTTAGAGTGTGTCCATGCTCGAGGCCTGCTGCTGCAGGCAATCAGCAGGAGGCAGATTGAGCAGCACAGGAAAAAACTACACAAAGACATGAGATATGAGATAGTGGAGGACAGAAGCATTATTACTAGAGAGAAAAAATATACACAGAAAATTATACAGAGAGAAACAGAGATAGTGACCAAGTTAGAAAGATGTGATTGTGGAACAATGCTGGCAGTCGAAATGTTTTCAACGCTTTTCTCCTCCCTATTTTTTCTTCTCTGATAAATGGGAAGCGTTCACACTGATGCAGATCCATGTGGATGTGCTGGGACACTTTTTAAAACTTTTCCATTCTCACTGCGGGTACAAAACAATGTTAACTGTTAAATATCTTCTTTATCAATTTTTAGTCTAATGAAATTGTCAGTTAATGCTGGTATCCGTGCACTTTGACAATCCAGTTTTGGTGATCTGATACTACCAGTCTAGGTGTGGCCTGTTGGCCCATAAAACACATGCTGATGTGTATTAAGATGAACACAGAAACAAAAAGAAAAGTAGCTGAGAAGATACTTGTCTTATTTACCTAAGTAACTAAATTGAGTGGGAACACATCTTTGTTTGCACCTATAGCCTGAGGCACACTAATTCACAAGCAAACAGAAAGACGTAGCTAATTCTGCAACCACTTATCTTTCATCACTTCTGCTTCCAGCTTTTCCTTTTTTTTTTTGCTTTATCCTCCCCCAACTATGGTCACATGCATGTGTGTGTGTTTGTGCATGTCAGCCTGGTAAAGATCCCAGACATACGACACAAACACATCCTACTTTCCATTGCATTTGCATCCCCAGATTTTCATTCATTTGCTTAAGCACCTGGCTACAGGAGGCAACGTTGCACGTAGTAAGAGCTGACAGAACCACACTGGAATAAAACCTGAAAATTGAAAAAGAAGATAGAAAGAATACTGGAAGAGACTGGAAGATTTAGGTCAGGGTTTGTCCCTCGTAAACTCACACTAACAAAAAGGGCAGACCTGCCCAAGCCCCACAAGTCAACAAGGAAATGAGCAGTGTTGCAAGTACCACACTGATAAGGAGGCTGCCATTAAAGAGCTGCAATTTACAGTCATCATGGAATATAAGCCTTTCTCTCTCAGATGATGAACACAGACGCACCCACAAAAACACACACCCTCAGTTTCAGGCGTGTGCACCATAGACACATACAGTTTAATCAAATTATCATAAACCAAATATTTGATGAAAAAGTTAAATTGGTGTGTGTGGTTATTTTAATCTGCGCTTTTAATATGTAACAATTAATTTGTAGTAATAGAAGAAGAAGTACTTTATTAATCCCCAAGTGGAAATTCAGTTGTTACAGCAGTTATTCTCATTTAAAGTTATTACTATTACTTAAATTATATAAATTAATAAAGTAATTAACTTGTATGTAGAAAAGTAATAAAAGTAATAAAGTAATTATTTATTTTTGGGGGTTTTGATAGTGTACCTAATTATTAATTTAATTAATTAATATTAATATATATTCATATTATTAATATTTTCACATCTATAGAACTACTCTTGTGTAGGATAAATATAAGCTACAATGGATCATCAATAGATATTAAAAATCAATATTTTCTTCAAATGAAACAAGGGTTAGGACTATTTGTTTCTTTCAGGAACCCTGTGCAACCAGCCAATAAACAGCCCTGCATGAAAAAAATAATAAAATGTTGAACTATTCCTTTACCCAAGTTTCAACACTGTTGCTCTCACCTGCTTGGAACGTCACCTCTCCAGTGAATGTCCATTATTAGTTTTAATCAGGAGAATAGATGTGGGTCAGTAGGACCAAGCTCCACCTCCTATTCAACTTTGTGTGATAATGTTGTCATGGTTACAATAATAACTTACAGCATGCTATGTTTAGGATTTTACACAAAATTTACTTTGATAGGTTTAAAGAAATATCATGGTTTGGGTTAATATAAGTGCTTAATTAAATAACAGCATCTCTCCCATAAAGATTCTGGTTCTGTCACCCACTGGTTTGCTCCTGTCTTGTGGGTATGATACTAACTGTTAATGGCCAGTCAGTGGGAAAAATGAACTAGTTTTTATACACTGAGCGTAGTCCCACAGCCCCTAATGCATTTCATTTGCTGACTCAGACATAGATGTCCCCATAGAGAGAAGCAGCTCTTTGCTGTGATGAGTCACATCTGTAAAATATCCACATAAACAACTGAATGAAAAAACAAAGGATAACCAGTCTGACTCTGCTGCGAGGTTCAGCTTCTGATTTCTTTCACTTGTCATTTCTATTGTAGAGAATGCAGTGTGTGGATGCACACACAAGTGTGCGTGTGCACAAATGCAGAGGAAAACATCTCTATCTAACACAGTGGGACCAGAAATAGGCTGATTCCTTTACACACATGCTCCGACACGTGAACACACACGCACAAAGACACACACACAACTGGCTTTCCTTCCTGGGAAGCGAGATATTTTTATTATCACAATTGCCCCCCCAACTACAGAGTTCACACACACGTACGTGAAAACAGTGGTTATTCTGGGGTTCTTCTGTTCAGGCACAGTTGGGCAGCTGAGAAGGAGCCTCCCATCAGTTAAGATGTGAACCCTCTTCTCTACTGACCCCCTGACCTCATCACATTGTGTGTTTGTTCACATGTACACATGCATGTGAGGGAGGCTGTTTGAAGTGCAGAGGTTTTGGTACTATCCCTACTCCAGAGGCACAACACCACCTCACACATGCAAACATTACACTGTCATCTGCATTAAAACAAGGTGGATGCTGGGAGATAGAAGCATGAGGAAAGAGCTAATGTCAGGGATTCATTTTCCTTTGGCTGCAGCTAGAATAATAGGAAGATGTAAAACTCTTGTATGCTGCCTTTTGTATTTTAACATGAATTTTAATCATTTTGGCCAAAAAAAAGAAGAAAACTTTTCCTTGCTTTTTGTACTGCAGGTTGTAAAGCAGAGGCTGCAATTGTAGGCAGACTAAGGTGGGTCTCTCAGCAGTGTTTGTGTGTGTATGGGAAGCTGGTGAGGGATAATGTCTATGTCACTGCACAAATGACTTCTGGCTGTTTGGGTGGGACCTTTGTTGACATTTTGGTTATTATGTTTATTCACATTCCTGCTGAGAGTTTGGTGAGAATACTACTCATGTCTGAAACTTTTCAGACACTTCTTTGTCTGAGAACATCAGTCTATTTCTCTTGGCTTTTGCTCTGAAACACAAGTACAAAATAGAACAAAATTACAGATGGAGTTGGGTGACTTAACAATACATAACATGCATGTATTATCAATCAGGGAGAGTCCATGCACAAAAGCAAGAAAAAAAGGCATGTATGTACATGCACACAATGTGTTACTTATGATAGTGAACAATGATTTTGCATAGTCCCTGTTTAATGTGTAGGTGTGTACTGCTTTGCATGTTCGTTAGGTGTGGAAAGAATAACAACCATTCCTGTTTCTGGACACCAGGGAGTAGGCCTGAAAGGTGCAGTAAAAAGTTAAAATAGTCTCAGAGAAGATGACCACACATGATTGTAGCAGCTGAGAATTTCAGGAGAGAGAGAGGAGGAATAGACGGGGAGTATCTGACAAGAAGTACAATGGAGGAGGAACCAAAACCACAGGGATGTGGTTTTTTAAAGAAGTGGATTCGGTCATTCTGT
Organism: Mastacembelus armatus; assembly: GCF_900324485.2. Classification (NCBI taxonomy): domain Eukaryota; kingdom Metazoa; phylum Chordata; class Actinopteri; order Synbranchiformes; family Mastacembelidae; genus Mastacembelus; species Mastacembelus armatus. Next base: position 19,806,557 of record NC_046640.1, read on the forward strand.
TTTGGTTGTGCTGTCTTTAACCAAGTCTTTGACTCGCATTCATTTCAATAAGACCACTGCACTGTGCAAGTGTGCAGCACAAGTTTCTGCCACAGGGAGATCAGTCTGAGCACCTCAAGTCAAATCTAAAATACATTGTTAATGTCAGAATTCTGCCTTAGACAAGACCAAGTCTGTACCTGGAGAACAGAGACACAGTGTGAAATTCTAACATAAAGGAAATGGTGTTTTTTGCTTCAGTGGATCTCTGCAATGTAATAGCATCAGGTTTGTTCTGTTAATATTTCCCACCAAAGGTTTAGGAGCAGTTTGTAGTGTATCCATGATTTCAAAGCAGTGAAAGGTAAAGGTGAATACATGTTTAGAAAATCAGATTAAATATACAAATATTGACAAATAGTTACCCTACCCTTGCTCCCCCATTCAGCAGGGTGCCAAGCCAGAGCAGGATATAATATATTGAAATGTAAAACCAGCAAATAACCAGATCTAGATCTTCTTGATGTATTTACTGTAAGCATCATGAAAATGTAAGCAGCGGTCTTTCAGATGTAGCTTCTTCAGGCTCAGTTCTGCAAAATCCACTTTATCCAACTGTACTTGAGATTTTTTTTCGCATGAAGCATGTTAGCATGTGACCAGCATGTCCAGATCACACCCATCATTTTTCCATAAACTACTCACTTCCTCTTCCCTCTTCAGTTATGTGACATCTCTGCCCTGCTGTGTTTTTAGTCAACAGTCACACACAAAACTGCCTCTGTTAATCCTTATACAAAAAATGTGAGTTGTGTTAAAGCTGTGTGTGTTAGACCTGTGCTGCCAAGGATTAACGTTTGTGCTGAGTAACTGACCTAAATCTGACCTCTATATATATATATATATATATATATGTGTGTGTGTGTGTATATATATATATATATATATATATATATATATATATATATATATATATATATATATATGTGTGTGTATATATATATATATATATATATATATATATATATATATATATATATATATAATATATATATACCACCTGTTGAACTCATCAAATTCACAAAAAATGTAATCATCAGCTTGTCATACCATCAACTAATTACAGTTGAATCATGAAATATGAACATAAGCTGCTATTTTCTTATGGAGAACATGTTTGACACTTTATTCCTAAAAGCCTCAGCTGTACTTTTAAATTAGCTAATCAGAGCACCCTAACACACTAACCTAAGATAATGAACTTGGCAATATTATACCTGCTTAACATCTTTATGATAGCAATGTCATAGCATTAGCATTTAGCTCCAACTACCACCACACCTGAATAAATCTTCACTAACATAACTATTTTAAGTCTTGTGTAGTAAAATATTTCAGTATATGCTATAGTAGTCTGCAACCAAGTTTCTCATTTAACTTTATGCCATAAAGCAAGTCAGGATATTTCCCTTTTGTGTGTGTTCTGTCAAAACTGATCTGCAAACTGTAGGATTTTCCTGTTTACACTAATCAGGTTTAGCACATTTCAGACAAACGCTTGTTCTAAACAAAAAGTTAGCTGCTCCATTTTTTCCTATATTCTACAAATAATATACATATATTTGTACTTATACACCAGCAGGAACCATAGGAGTTGAAGTACATTCCATAAATGGCTGAGTGAAAGTGTCCAATAGGTGATATACAGTGTGTTTTCTGTCTGTCTAGAGGATTAGCTGAACATTGTGCACTGGATAATGTCAGCTTTGAGTGTCTTCTCTCTGTCTCTGTTCAAAGAGCCAATTCAACCTTTTTAGCACTATTAAAGGATGTGGAGACGCAGGGGAGGAAGAGCAAAGACGAAAGAGGAAGGGTCTTATAGCCATTTCACAAATGACACTGGAGACTCAGTTGTACTGTTGTTTTTCCCTGCACACACTTTCATGCGTCCTCCCGGGATGAATTACACACCTAATGACTCCCTTTATTTGCTGTCTCTCTGTGCTGCACCACTTGCTTGCTCTATGTTTGTGACTGCTCCTCTCTCTCTCTCTTGGTGTCCAGGTTTATTTGTCTAGTGAAACGTTCTCCGAGCTGTCTCACTTTCATTTTCTGCATCAATGACATCTGCTCAGTGTCCATTTATAACAGTTTGATCAGGCCCATCATAGCCCAGACACATGTTATGGAAGTTTACTGCTGTAGTTTATTATCTGTGTTTCACACATAAATTGGTGCCAAGATAACAGTCTGGTTTATTGTGACCTGGCCAATAGTTGGTTAACTGTGTTGGTGAAAACAATAATGAGCAGTGAATAAAGGTTGTTAATGGTGTGTTTTGCTAGTTAGTGACGGATGGACCAACACAAAGCAAATATCACATTACACACTTTCAAAAGGACAAACTGTTGGGGGAGGGCAAGGCACATGCTCAAAGAAACACGCATAACCTACACATCACAAAGGCAATGTAATACACTGAGCTATGTTTGTGTAGAAATGTACACAGAACGGCATTGTTTGTGGATTAAGTGATGTTAAACTCACACGCATGATGTACGTAATGTGGCCAAACAGATCTCACACATGCACATACATGCACGCCTTCCACATCTCTTTGTGCTCTCATCGCAAAGTCTGACAAATGATCCTCTATCAGCCAATCACCTTATCCTGTAGTAACAGTGAGCCAGTAAAACAGCTTGTTCACAAAGTTTAAATGTGTTTGGTCACACAAAGACACAAAAATACATGCAACACACCTGCTGGATTCAGTTCAGCCCCCACAGTGAGAAAGTTTTAAAGAATCAAGTCAGCAGTTTTTATTTAAAGTTATATAGACGTATAATACACCCCATCTCCTCTCTCATTCCTTGTCTCATTCCTTTATTTATAGCGTCCATAACATAACTGACATAACTGAGCAACAGCACTTCCTAGTGGGCACATTCAGTCATTTAGCATTAGAAGTGAATTTTACTGCTGCTAAATCAGTTTAATAGCATGTAAGGTCAGTCATGATAATTGTGTTAGTCACATTACTGGGGAGTATTGAATGTTGAGTTAAAGCTAAAAACTGTCACTGCGACTATGAGGGCTCTTAGGGAAAAAAAAGGTATGAATTGATCGATTCTTATAAAACTCTACAGGCTGAACTCACTCATGTGTTTTTTAGTCTTTACAAATGTGCAGTACTGTGGGTTTACACGCTACTGTGTGAAGTTAATCTGATTTTTTTTTTTTTACCAATAAGAAAACTAATTTCCCTCAAACCAGTGAAATGAAAATTTCACTGCCCATATTGGCTGTTTCTAGGCATTCAAACTAGATAGATGTACCGGTGTGTAGACTATTATAGTCCGATACAGAGCAGGATAAAGTCTTAATGTAATTTCTGTCTGACGACCACTTTTAGGAGCAATACCGGAACCTTCGAAGGAGGAAGGTTTTAACGGAAGGACTCTGAAAGATGGCGGACGTACCTGTTAATGCACCCGAGCGTGAGTTTTGAAACTTTATCTTGTCATTTTGGTTTTTTGGTTATTTCCAAAACAAAATAGTTGGTTGTGAATTTGACGTTTAGTAAAATTATCTCTGATCGGCCGCCTGATATTTTGCTGAGTCATCGTGACACATTTCTGCTGTTATTTGTTTATAACGCGCCGCATTTAACTTTAATCGCGTTATTCTGCATTAAAAAACCCTCAGAAAATATTAGTGGTTCTATTCTTCATCAAACATAATGATTTCTCCTTTAGTTAACACGTTTATCTCTACACTAAAGCAGCAGGATGTCTGCACAGAGTGACGTGTTAATGTTTTTATTCCAGGTACAAATATTCAAGGTGTCTGCATTTATACACCCCCCCCCCAAAAAAAAAGTCATGTGGGGGCAGTCGGTCACTTGAGTTTGTCTTAAGCCCCCAGGACCAGGACCAAGCCCAGAACATGTCAACACACTGATGAATGTTTGGTCTTTGCAGACTGTCCAGGTACAACAAGTGAGCAAGCAGGGAAGTCTGCATCATGTCAGGGCTGCCCCAACCAGAAACTCTGCGCTTCTGGAGCCACCAAGGCCCCTGACCCTGGTGAGACTGTTCTCGTGAATTGTCTGATATGTCCACATTAGGACAGGACAGTTTTGATGCTTTGTCACATTGGTTCTTATGCTGCTGCTTCAAACATCAACCCACCTCCTTGTCTTCTTCTGTTTCTAATCTCAGCTATCGCAGAGATCGGACAGAAACTGTCAACAGTCAAACACAAGATCCTCGTGCTTTCTGGGAAAGGAGGAGTAGGGAAGAGCACCTTCAGCGCTCACCTGGCCCACGCCCTGGCAAGTGACAGCTCGAAGGAGGTGATGATTTCAGTTATGACCACGCATATCACCAAAGGCACAAACCGGTGGTTCAACAAACAGAGCAAGACTAATGATGCATTTGTCCTTCTGCGATCATGTGATCTGCTGTGTTTTTTAGTCTAAACAAAGAAATCATCTCATTTCCACAAGAGGTCGCTGTAGATCTAGTTTAACTGAGGTTCATTTTATAACCTTAAGGGCTAATGTGTATAACTCAAATGACATTATGTAATTTAAAGTTTATTAGCTTATGAAGGTAAAACACTACGGTGTCTCTAACTAATGTATGTTTACATATAGAAGATGCCACATCTGCTTAATGATAAGAAAAATATGTAACTAGACTATAGACTATAGGCGGCAGGCTGTATTGGTCCATTGGTATTTCTGAATGCTTTGTTTAACATCGAGTTATTTCCTTTGGAAAATTGCTAAACTCAAACCATTTTCTTAATTACCCCTTTTCCAAGCTAATGTGCAGTGTTGTTGTGTTACATTCCTTTGAGTCAAGTAAGCAAGATTGATCTTCATGATCATCATACTGCGTACTTAGGTGCTGTTCAGCTGTGGTTCCTGTTGTTTTTAACGCAGTGGAAACCAGTTTACTGTAAACCATAGACCTTGCTGCTCCTGACTCCTCCTCTTTTTAGTGTCCAATGTGTAGCTTTTAAGAAATGTCAAGAGGTCACCTTCTTTACCTTTAATGTTTGTTACAGGCATTTATACACGATTACAAAAGTGAGTGAACGTTTAGGATCAGTTCAGACTCACAGCACTGAAGACATAATTGGCTAGTTTTGCCCTCTTTTCCTCTCTGCCTTTAGGTTGCTCTTTTGGATGTGGATATCTGTGGCCCATCCATTCCTAGGATCATGGGCTTGGAGGGAGAACAGGTGAGCAGTAGGCTTTATGTTAATAGCAATGCACAAATATGGACTAAGATAAATTGTAAATAAGAATAATTGTTTATAATTTGATGCGACACATATAATAATAAGCCAATATCACTATTTCCATTTTAGTAGTCCACAGATATTTTACACCAAATGCACTATTGATCCTTTTTGTGCATATCTTGTTTATCGTCACAAAAAAAAAAAAAAAGAACAGACATTTCTGTGTTAAATTCACAGCAGTGTAAGAAGTTTGTCTTGTGTGCAGGTTCATCAGAGTGGCTCAGGCTGGTCTCCTGTGGTGAGTCGATTCAGAAAGAATGCTTTAGTTTTAATGTTTATTCTTTAAAAATGATCAGAAATGTTTAAGTGTCTGTGCATGTATGTTGCAGTATGTTGAAGACAACCTGGCAGTCATGTCTGTTGGCTTCCTGCTTAGCAGCCCTGATGATGCTGTGATCTGGAGGGGACCCAAGAAGAATGGTATGTGTGTGTAAAGTGTGTTTTACTTTCTCCAAATGTCATACGACTATAACCTGGTGTTTGTGTCTAATCAGGGATGATTAAGCAGTTTTTGAGGGATGTTGACTGGGGGGAGCTTGATTACCTCATCATAGACACGCCCCCTGGCACCTCTGATGAGCACTTGTCAGTTGTTCAGTATCTAAGCTCCACCCACGTTGATGGAGCTGTCATCATCACCACACCACAGGTACTCACACACACACACACACACTGAAAAAAATCAACTGTGGCCGTTATTGCAGTAATACTAATAGTGTGTACGGTAATCATGGTGGGAAATTTCACCCTTTTCATTCAGCCTGCTTTGACTACTTCGCTTGGTGATTTCCTACATTTCCCAGAATGACTTTCAACCACCTGTGGTTGTCTGTTTAGCTTGGGTTATTTTTATGTAACTCTTGAGAGTAATAATGATACTGACGCTAAAAACCATGTCCTTAACAGGCAGCAGAATGACAGATGGCTCTCTACTCAAAACGCTACAATGTTATGGTCCCACTGGATGTACATTTGCCTCACAAGCAGTAATGTATGTGCTACTCCACGTGGTAGATGGGTATATCTGCATTACTGTGACACAACAGTATTATTATATATTGTAACAATATATGAGATATTTCTCTTTATAGCTAAAACACAGTTGCAGTTAAGTAAAATTAGGTGGTTATGGTGTAATGTCTGTGATATTCCATAGAAAGAGTTCATGTCTAGAATTTGCACCAGAAAAAATTCAGCAATGAAAGACAAAGGAAACCACAAGAGAAGAAGAGATGAATAATCTTAGAAGACCATTATGCCTTTAAGTATTGTTTTAAATCAGTGGAGGGATCTGTTTTATCGCAACTGGAAAACCCCTCAGTCCCCAAACCCCAAACAGTTACCAGGCAAGCAGGGCTTTACCCAGGCATGTCATGGTAGCATCTATATGTTTAATAATGGCTGTAATAGCTACCATGGACTATCACTGTTGACAGTGTCAGCTAATTTAATTACATTTTGGCAGCCAACAGAGGATGCTATTTTATCAGAAACCCTATGCTTCAGTAACTACAGTGTGACTACAACAAGTATTGATTTGTCAGAAATACATAGTATATAAACACAAACATAGTACAGTCAGGCTTCAGTTTTTGACTGCACATTCTTTCAACCCTGTTTTACTCATCTAGTTTATTTGTATGACAAGAACACACACCTTAAGCACTGGTTGAGAGTGTGTCAACCACAGCAACAGACTGAAAAATATACCAACACAGGCACAATATAATCAATTGTGGATTTTTATTTATTTTTTAATTCTTTTTAAGTTTTTTTTATCTCGATTAATTGTTGGTCTTGATTCTAAATGGCCCCTGATACTGAAACAAAGCTGAGACATGTGAGGTCAGACAGCAGGAAAGTTACTTCCTCATTTCTTCAGCTCTCACTTAACCATAAGTAACCGCCGCTGTGGTGGGAATTATTGAAGCAAGGTCTGTTTGCTATCACGAGAGTTCTTTATCGAAATGAAGAGATGCTTTTCACACTCATATAATCTGTTCGTTTCATCAGTTCAACAAGGAAACACCGAAAGTGTCCAGGAAGGAAGGATAAGCAGTTTCAGCTAATTCTTTCTCTTTTGCTCTTTTCAGTTGTGTCTTTGTTGCCGCTTCATCTCCTCTGGTTTCTTGCTTACCCTTTTTCTGCCCGTTTTATCTTACTTTGCCTTTTTCCTTGTGTCTTTGTGTTTCTCTCTATAGGAGGTGTCGTTGCAGGATGTGCGGAAAGAGATCAGATTTTGTCAGAAGGTCACGCTACCGATCATCGGAGTAGTGGAGAATATGAGTGGCTTCGTCTGTCCGAAGTGCAAGGTTACTGACAGATGTTCATAAGTTGTGATGCAAACAAATCAGACACACATAAACAAATACAACCAAACACCATAAACATATAAAAATACATAAACTGGGATACAGGTTTGACTTGGATCATGTCTTTTTAAAGCTAAATAAATTAGCTGTCTACAGAGTAAAAATCAGCTGCACCTATCTTCTGTTGGGGTAAATCATACAGTCATGCTATACAGTGGGTACGGAAAGTATTCAGACCCCTTTAAATTTTTCACTCTTTGTGTCATTGCAGCCATTTGCCAAAATCAAAAAAGTTCATTTTATTTCTCATTAATGTACACTCAGCACCCCATCTTGACAGAAAAAAACAGAAATGTAGAAATTTTTGCAAATTTATTAAAAAAGAAAAACTGAAATATCACATGGTCATAAGTATTCAGACCCTGTGCTCAGTATTGAGTAGAAGCACCTTTTTGAGCTAGTACAGCCATGAGTCTTCTTGAGAATGATGCATCAAGTTTTTCACACCTGGATTTGGGGATCCTCTGCCATTCTTCCTTGTAGATCCTCTCCAGTTCTGTCAGGTTGGGTGGTGAACGTTGGTGGACAGCCATTTTCAGGTCTCTGCAGAGAAGCTCAATTGGGTTTAGGTCAGGGCTCTGGCTGGGCCAGTCAAGAACGGTCACAGAGTTGTTCCGAAGCCCCTCCTTTGTTATTTTAGCTGTGTGCTTAGGGTCATTGTCCTGTTGAAAGGTGAACCTTCGGCCCAGTCTGAGGTCCTGAGCACTCTGGAAGAGGTTTTCTTCCAGGATATCTCTGTACTTGGCCACATTCATCTTTCCTTCAGTTGCAACCAGTCGTCCTGTCCCTGCAGCTGAAAAACCCCCCCACAACATGATGCTCCCACCACCATGTTTCACTGTAGGGATTGTATTGGGCAGGTGATGAGCAGTGCCTGGTTTTCTCCACACATACCGCTTAGAATTAAAGCCAAAAAGTTCAATCTTGGTCTCATCAGACCAGAGAATCTTATTTCTCATAGTCTGGGAGTCCTTCATGTGTCTTTTGGCAAACTCTATGCAGGCTTTCATGTCTTGCACTGTGGAGAGGCTTCCGTCGGGCCACTCTGCCATAAAGCCCCGACTGGTGGAGGGCTGCAGTGATAGTTGACTTTGTGGAACTTTCTCCCATCTCCCTACTGCATCTCTGGAGCTCAGCCACAGTGATCTTTGGGTTCTTCTCTACCTCTCTCACCAAGGCTCTTCTCCCACGATTGCTCAGTTTGGCTGGACGGCCAGGTCTAGGAAGAGTTCTGGTCGTCCCAAACTTTTTCCATTTGAGGATTATGGAGGCCACTGTGCTCTTAGGAACCTTGAGTGCTGCAGAAATTCTTTTGTAACCTTGGCCAGATCTGTGCCTTGCCACAATTCTGTCTCTGAGCTCCTTGGGCAGTTCCTTCGACCTCATGATTCTCATTTGCTCTGACATGCACTGTGAGCTGTAAGGTCTTATATAGACAGGTGTGTGCCTTTCCTAATCAAGTCCAATCAGTTTAATTAAACACAGCTGGACTCCAATGAAGGAGCAGAACCATCTCAAGGAGGATCAGAAGAAATGGACAGCATGTGAGTTAAATATGAGTGTCACTGCAAAGGGTCTGAATACTTATGACCATGTGATATTTCAGTTTTTCTTTTTTAATAAATTTGCAAAAATTTCTACATTTCTGTTTTTTTCTGTCAAGATGGGGTGCTGAGTGTACATTAATGAGAAATAAAATGAACTTTTTTGATTTTGGCAAATGGCTGCAATGACACAAAGAGTGAAAAATTTAAAGGGGTCTGAATACTTTCCGTACCCACTGTATGTCTGGTCAGCTTTGGTAAAAGGCAGAAGACACATCAGACAGATGGAATAGTTTCAAAATGTGACGTGGTTTCATGTTTGGAAAAACCTACATGGCACAAATCTATCACTTCATCTGTCACAACAAAACAAGTTAGAATCTTTGCTCAGACTGTTTGCTAAGCAAGTGTTTCTCTTGCAGTCTTTCACCCACATGCAGCCAAATGTGTGTTTCTTCCTCTCAGTATTTTTTCCCCCTGAATTGCTAGTCTTATTGGTGGGCCTCTGCATCCCCCTCCTTCCAATGGAAAACTTTATATTATTATATGCTGGTGATTCACATTGGAAAAGTATTATTAAATTTAAAGCCATTGTAATGTGACTAGCTGACTATCTTACTAACAGTAATGTTACTGTTTTCACAGGGAAAACAAATATTCATTATAATTTTATTTGCTTCTGGTATTTCAAGCTGACACTAATGAAACTTAGTTTGAAGAGAAAACAGTTTGACAGAAATTAAAATACCAACTCTACAAAAGAAATTTCAAATTCTCTTCATCTGGAGGCATAAATCTATAACAATTTTGTGGCTTCACAGAGCTCAGACACTGTGATTATGTGATTACTGGCAAAGTTCATGGTAGAAAAACAGCATGTTGTCTTTTGACACATTTAAGAGTTTTCCTAAAGTCAACATGTATAGAGTAGCTCTGATCTTATGTAATTAAGGTTCTTTTAAAAACTGAAAATGCCTGTTTTTCTTTTTCATCTCCCTTGTAGAACACGTCACTGATCTTCCCTCCCACCAGTGGGGGTGCTGAGCAGATGTGTACAGATCTTAATCTACCTCTTTTAGGAAAGGTACCTCTAGATCCGAGGATAGCAAGAAGCTGCGATGAGGGCAAATCTTTCCTGAACGAAATACCCGACTCTCCTGCTGCTGAGGTCTACCAGAGAATTGTGCAGAGTAAGTGTTAAGGAATCTATACACAAATGTAATGGAAAAATTAGTTCCAATGAAAAATTATTGTTACTGATTATGATTGTTTCTTACTGTATTCTTGGTTTTTCAGGATTCACAGGTTTTTATTGAAAACTGAAAGTGACTTGTGTAGTCAAGTACGGTGATACTCAGAATTTGTGCTCTGCATTTAACCCATCCCAAAGTGCACACACACCTAGAGCAGTGGGCAGCCATTGCTGGGGGTTCGGTGCCTTGCTCAAGGGTCTCACCTCAATCGTGGTATTGAAGGCGGACAGAGCGCTGGCTATTCACTCCGCTCCTACGACAATTCCTGAGACTCAAACCCGCAACTTTTGGGTTACAAGTCCGACTCCCTATCCATCAGGCCACGACTGCGAGTTCACCAAGGAGCTCATGTGTTTTTTATGATTATATCTGATGTGTATGTTCTTCTTCACCTAGTATACACTAAGTGGCACAGGGTTCTCAAGGATGTTGGTGAGGAGTATCTGGGAGAAAGGTTCCTTAGGACACCAGATCAGGAACATCAGGGACAAGTATAACAGAGCTCGCCCAGGATGGAGGGTTAACTGTTGAATGAGAATATAGAGTTTTGGAATATAGCCTTTTTAGGGAATCACTTTGTAGAACAATACGGAAGTACTATGTGAATGATTATTTGCATTTACTTTGCATGTCTGTATAAGTAGCGGCCTCAGCGTAATAGGAGCTGAGCAACTGGGGAACAACTGGGGAAGACTCTGAGCTATTCTGGTTTGCTCCTTTCTTTCAAGAAAGACGATCTGTCTGCACTTTTCTTATTGCTCATCTAACAGTTTTTGCCACAACAACACACGCACCCTCACACAGATATAAGCAACCACCTCCAACGTCAATGTCGCCACCTCTTGCATTAGATTGTAGGTTTTATAAGATTCCTGGGTGAGGAAGTTATATGCACACACAGACGTTTTGGCTTCCATCGAAAATTGGTCATTGTTTTTGATGACTATAGGATTTGCTTGATGGCCCAGTTCCCGATTAAATGTCATGAAAGAAGAAGTGATTACTTTACAAATGGAAGCAAATGAATAAAGCGGAAGAAGAATGGTTTTATCCAATTTCGGCATCTACCTGCAGCAAGAGATTCAAGGTTCCAAGGGTTTTACTGTCATTTAAACCCTGTGCCTACAGCACACAATTGAGGAATCAAACGTGCGTCAAGTAAATGATTCCCTTGGCTTTTGCAGGCAGTGAATAAAAAGTAAATGTACACCCACATGGAGATCTTTCATAACAGTGTTCATCAGAATTACTATTTTCATCATCATCGCCTTATTCTCTCCTCCTCCAGGTATCCAGGACTATTGTTCCAACCACGTGACTGAGCAGCAGAGCAACACTTGACCACACTGATGGCCACGTTGGACCAGACACTGCGACAGAGCACACAATGTGTGGTGTAAATAACAAACTAGAACACACACACACACACAGAAATGTAAGCAATATTTTAGTTTTTATCTCAACTACTCAGTCTTATCATAACGTCATCACACTAATGTGGTGATCAGGCCAAATTAGTGTTTGTTGGTTGTTGGTGTTTCCAACATTTTCTATTCTATTCTATTGTTAAACAGCTAGGCACTGTAGTTTTTACTTACTGCGGATCAATACAGATTTTGAGCTTTATATAAGTTAATATGTACAGCAACAGAACAGTGTCTATCAACCAGGCGATATTTGTTAGTACGAACAAGTCAATGTTGGTTTTAAATCAGATAAAACAAGAAAGAGATCATCACCAAATCAGTCCTTATCCTAATTACATGAGGTGGGTTACGGTCACACACATACACCGTCAGTTCCTTTACAAGATGAAAAGAGATGAATATTCTTCCCTAAGTAATAGATCTTCTTTGGAGAAGTTATAATGTGTTAAATCAAGCACTGGTGATATCTGCCCATTTCCTACATGGACACTTAACTGGCCTGAACTGTGTTTGTGGACATGCTGGAGCTCTGGCCCTGGTTAAAGTGAATCAACATAAAGACGTCACCTTGAGTGACTCTGCTCTTTACAGGAAATATACCAGCAACAACAGAACATGTAAAGGTGAACTCCTTGGTTTGAGGGACTATTTTCTATTATTTGAATCGTGATTTGTTTTGAATACATATTTTGTGAAATGTTGTAACTAATGTATCAAATAAATTACCAAACATGAAGACTGCTCTTGTGTTTCAAATACATGGGCCAGACTTGGCCATCAAACAGGCCTGGGGGGTCTGGCTGTAGTTCCTAGAGCTTGCTGCTGATGAACACAATTCTTTGTGTGGACTTGTTTCGCTCAAGGGGAAATTAATGTTTGCACAATCACATTGTGGTAACTTTCTTTAGGAAACAGTAATGGAAATCATCAAAGTTGTATATTCAGACTTGGTTTACGGTCCCTGGGAATACACATTAAAGGGGAAGGAAAGAAGTGTAAAAATGTGTGTCCACAGATGACGCGTGTGTGGAGCAACACATTTGATAGAGTGGAATTATACCAGTTTGGTGAGACAGGTGAGCAACTAAATGTATCTAAAAATGCTTCCTCTGTGAATTGGCCTTCAGGGTTAGCTTTGTTTTGGTTTCTCAAGGGAGGAAACACAACTCTGTGTGTGTGTGTGTGTGTCATGTGTTCATTCTGGCCAGTTACAGCTTCATTGAGGTGTTTGAGGGTTTACACTTGGTTTTAGAGTTAAGGATAGAATTAAGTTTAGGGTTCTATAAGGTTCTATAGGTTTTGCCAGTCAAGGTTGTCACAATTATTGTATGCCAACTGGTTCTGTGTTCTTGTGAACTTACTGAGTTGTAGTTCCTTTAAGGTTCCCTAAAAAACACATGTGAAACTGCATTTACATCCTGCTAACAGACAAAACAACTGCAGTCGTAACCACACGCAGTTTTTCACACACACTAGGAGGGTCCATGTCATTCTGCACTTTTTATGATGGTGTTGGCTGGAGTCCATTGTATTACAACAATATGACTTCACATCTAAAGAACGACAAAATGTTACAGTGTCTGTTTGTTCAACAAATAGGAAACATGGATCTAAACCAGATGAAGTCTTTGAATGTAGGTTTTGATTTTGGAGAGGCAATGCCTCTTCAGGTATTTTTGTGGCGTAAACTGGGTTTGGGTTTGGCAGTGAGGCATGGATTGTTTGGCTAAACCAGTTCTGAAGCCGAAAGAAGATAACAGGCATTCATTGTTTTATAGTGACACAGGTTTGCACATTTGCATTCACACAGATACTGAAGGGCAAAACATACTGTAACACTTTTAGAAGTTTGTGATATGAAGTCCTGAGTGACACAAAATGAAGTACTGGATTTATTTAGGGAAATGAGCAAATGTATTTCCTTAATTTTTATATTTTGTTACACAAGAAAAAAAGTCCCTAAATCAGTGAATCAATGTCTCACCAAACCAGAGCTTATCAGAAAGTCTTACAAGTGAAATTTTGTGTAGAAGTTGCTCTAAAAAGTGAGTCAGTTACCATAATTGGGAGCAATTTAACAATTTTCTGTGGCTGTATGTGACATGTAACTTGAATATGGTGGTTTTCTTTGTTTGTGCTATAATCTTCTCATGAAAATAGATTTTTTTCTATACAACAGAAAAAAGGAACCATTAAACAAAAAGACTGATTAAAAGTGTTGCATAAGCACCTGCATTGTTTTTGTGTATATTTGAAAGACCAGCTCCCATGTTTGTGTGTAATTCTTAATAAGTCAGTGACAATGACAGGACTGCCTTTAGGTGACAAGAGCCTTACTGAAGCACATTCCCATAAGAAAGACTTCCCTTTAAATGACACAACCACCTCCCTCGATTGATGTGAACGCCTCCTGCTCAAAATGATTGTTTCCCTTACAAACAAACAAAAAAAAAAAATCATCCTTGTTCATAGCTGTCTCTTTTGCTGGACACTTCGGGGGAGTATATGTTGTCACCATGGCTCAGTTCAAGGAGGTTTTGGATGATGTGCGGCTGGCTCTCATCTGGGCTTCTCCTGCTGAGATCCAGTTGCTGCTGGAGGGTTTGGTGGAGGAGCAGATCATCTCAGAGGCATACAGCAAGAGCTTGGGTCTGCATAGACTTACTGAGGGGATCACACCTGGCTCTGTTCACAGCGGACCAGCACATAAACCAGGGACCGATGAGCTCCATCCTCAAGGATCCACCACTCACCAAAGTCAACTCAGCGAGGTGAGGGATTCTACAGGATCTAAAATCACTGAACACAGCCAGGCAAGTGTGGAGTCTTTATTATTGGTGTGTGAACACAACAATACGAGTTCCCTGCTAAAAATGCATTCACTGTATGATCACCAAATTATTCACGGAAATAACCCTAAAGATATTCAGGCATTGAGGAGGGAACCTGCAATAGACAGACGCTACCTCACCCAGAAGATTGTGTGTTCACCGATGATCTGTGATGTTGAAATGATAGAATTGCTGAGCTGTGCAGAATCAATGCAGAAGCTAGTAAGTGATAATGAAAGAATTGATGAGGGGAATTCAGAGGATGAGAAGGAGTGGTTAGAGGAGGTGGCTAGAAGAATAGCTGTCCCTCTATGGCAGCACTGGGACAGAGGACGGAGGATGTTACTGCCTCTGGTTCCTTTTATGACAGCTGGCTGTACAACAAGTGAAAACATAGTGACGGACAGTGAAGCACCATGCCCTGTTTTGAATATGGAAAACGAGACAGAGCTTGCAATTGCCTGCAGAACACTGGATTTGTGCACAGTTGATTTTAAGGAGTTAGAGTTTACAGGAACAGGTTTCACACTGGATGCAGAAGGAGCCACTGACACACCAGAAGGCCTCCATCTCTCTACACTTGACAGTATGGTGACGGCTGGATTGAACACACATCATTTTAATTTCTCAGAAGCAGCAGGATGCCCCTCACCTGTTGAAGTCTCTGCAGCAGCAGACACAGACATTAACTTTACAGACATGCTAGAAGGCCAACTCGGTGGCTGCTGGGTAGCTGACGGGACAACACGCACACCAGATGACCTGTTTAGTCTGACTGAAAAAGCACAATGTGGCACCAGTGCTGGACTTACAGATGTTGCAGATTTACTTTCTCCTTGCACACCAGCAGACATGTGTACTGTTGCACAAAATAACTTGTTACACCATGACATGACATTAGGTTTTAGAGAAAATGTTTCCAGGTCCACCTATGATCCAGCAACATGCAGCAGTGATGGCTTAACAGATTTCTATGAGAACAAAGATGCTGAGAGAGTGGATTCACCCTGGGGTAAGTTTGCACTTTAATAATAATTAAATCAAATGCATATCAAATGCATATTCTGTTCTGTTTTCTGTTCCACATTTTCTTGACATGAATTTGAGGATAGAGTAATACGGTCACAGCCTTCATTTTATGGAGGAAACATCTTTTCTTTTCAAGAATTCAGGTGCTTTCCATTTTCTGTTTTTTCGTTTTGTAATGAAAGTCTGCTCTATTGTCTGTGCCAGGTTTTTCATTCACTGCAAGTCGATCCCATACACAAACTGGTTTGTAGCCAGGGTGTGCCTAACTTTTAGTTTCATTTTGATTTGTCTTACTGGCTGAAAAAAAATACACAGGATACCACTGCTCTACTGGTTGTGCATGTTGTGTTGGTGGAAAACTGTACACTGCAGTACAGAGCCAGAACTGACTTTGTCATGGTAGACAGCAAGAATCTTTAGAGTTTACTGTACTGAATCACAAAGCTGGAGTTTCCCTTTCCTGCATATTTGTGTGACATTTACCTAATCATTTAATCACACTTATGTAAATGTTGTTACAGCTTAAACAGCTTAATCAGCACAGGGTGTGTGTTATATTGTTGATGTTACAAAGGAAAAAAGATGACAGGCTGAGTTGACTTATTAGGAATGGACCTCTGTGTGTTTTTATTTGTACATACACACCTGTTGTTTAAAGCCAGTGTGTTTTATAACCAGGTTGAAAAACAGGTCTTCATGGTATGATCATTTGATACAGTATGTGTGACAGCACGATACAAAGCAGGTGGATTTCCTGATTGGCACTGATAAACAGGTCGATCAGGTACTTTCCACTGACCAAAACTGTCCTGGTTTATAAAAACCAGGCATATAAACATCAGGTAGAAACAGGTGCTGGTTGCATTCAGATGTGTGTGTCTGCCTACACTTTTGGTTTCGTGTCCCCCTTGGGTCTCCAAGAGATTACAGCAGGATTCGGCTACAATTAAGGGAAAATGAAATAAACAAGCAGTTTAAGGACCAGAGCAGCATTTTTCTTTGCTTTAGTTTCAACTCTGGCTGCAGATTCCTGTGATTTAAAGCAACTTGTTTCATAGACTTTGGCACTGCTGTATAGTTCAGTAGTCTGCACACACATTCACACTCTTTACTATGTATTTACAGGATATGGTTATATTGGTACGGTACAGTAACCTATTTATATTTTAGCTTTGACTTCCCTTTTTCACTAAATATGTGTATCACCTAAAGTGTGATGTATGAACTGTGTTTAGTAAAACCAGCACTGATGTTTGGTCCTCTATCGTGTCGCCTTCTCTCTGGCATCTGCCTTTGTTTGGCGTCTGTACAGGCGCAATCAGGCAAAGTGAAAGTAAAAGAAGTTTGTTGTTGGACCAGGCAGGTTACGCACAGAGGAGAGTCAGGTCATCTAAGGATACATGCATCTGTTGATGCAACTTATAGTATCTGGGAGTTTATCGTTCTGGCAATATCGATCGGGACCTCTTTGGACCTGAGAATCATCCACGGAGGCTGCAGGTAATTCTTATCCGGGCTCTGGTGGGACAGGATGGGCGCGTTTATCAAAGTGCGCAGGAACACAAAGGAAAAATCTCGGTAGAGTTTGTAATGTATAGACTGATTTAGTAATGTGTAACTCATATAGCCTTGATTAGTTTTGTTGACACTGGTTAAAGATTTGCCCCTGCGTCATCATCTGGTTTACATTTAAATGTTTGTATAAATGTTTTTGACTGACTGATATTTTTCTGCCCTTAATTACTTCGACTACTCCAAAAATATGCGCAGATTATATTAACTGGCATTTTACTTGTATGGTTTAACTGTGGCGTTTTGTAGAAAATCAAACCCTAAATGATCAGATATTATACTGAAAGTCTATTGCGCGTGTGCAACATGGCTACACGCGCTTTACCCAGCAACGCATCCCCCCCCGTGTGAAATGCAACAGCGCACGAGTATGAACGACTGTTGACAGTGGAGATAGTGAAAGCATGGGTTTCTGGGGGGACTTCCAGGGACCCAAAGAGCAAGTGATTTCATGAGTTATATTTTTTGCCAAGTAATTAATGCAACAATTGGCCTGTACAGTTTTGTGTGTATGTAGCAAATGATGCAGACACAGGTTCATGATCAGGTTTAGCCATATGTAAGATTTTCTTTGTTTTGTGGCAGTTGTCTCGTCAAAACTCAATTGATTCTCTTATTGAAGTTTTTAATAGGCATGTGTCATCATAGTGTCAGGCCAGATGTCAAGTTCCTCATTACAGAAGAGGATTAAGGCCACTATAAATGACGTTAGAACCAGAAGAAAGTTAGAAAGTTAGAACACAAAGGTCTTCCTCATAGCTGTGGCCATTTTGCTTTTCAGGCTGTCAGATGATAGCCCACTGTCACTACAGCATTTTGATAACTTGCTTAACGAACTGGTTTATACTAAAGCCTTGTTGGTTTATGCATTAGTCGTTTTTAAGACGACGGCTTGGTTGAAAGTCCACAGTGGTTCTGTCCAGGTTTACTGGTGAGTTTTATTTAGACTGGGTGTGTGGGGAGTTTGTCCTTGTTGCACATTCAAGGGTCATGATTTCAGATTAACCAGGCAATAAATGAATAACCACAACCTGCTGCCATGGTGTAACCTGAGAAGACATTGATATGCCTGCCAATTGATTAAGGAAGTATAGGAAATATTCTGCTGCCCTCTGCATCCCAGACGTAGCTCGAACCTCAGGCCAGATACTTTCAGATTTTGCACATATTTATCAAATGGAGCCCCTAAATCATTCTGAGTTTTATGGTCTTGGCAAAGGATGGAGAGGCAGCTCACTAGATAGTCACATGCCAACCATGAAGCTAACAGACATAAAGTGCACTCCTTTGCTGTTCTGCTGTAGTTCATTCATCCTGCTGAGCTACAGCACTATGTCACAACGTCTACACCTTGGGCTGCCTGTTTTCACACCTCTGCTAAACTGGGTCATCAGGCAGTTTAGTGTTTTGTTATAAGCCAAGGAGTCATCAGCCGGAAAAATTAGATGTCAATACAGGCTGTGAGAACTCATTCTGAAGAGCTTTATTCCAATGATACAAACACATGGGTGTGACTTAAAGAATGCATCACATGGGAAGATTTGTGTTTGTTTGAGGAGTGGCTGGCTGTCAAATGGTCTGTCTTCAAAAAAGGTCGGGTGGACATGCAATTATAGAGACCAGGCTTTTCCCAGCATGCACTGGGTGAAAAACAAAACCCTGCACATTCTTGTCCGATGTGTTTTAATGTTTAGAACAGAAGACTTTTCAATCATGTTAGCTTGGCCTCAGTGCTTACCCCAAACAGGCAGATTCACACTGATGAATGAAGCTGATCTGTGTTGTGTGCCATGTACTGAGTGCTGTGAAGTGTTTTACGTGTGTGGCGTATACTGTTAGCAGCAGTGGAACTGTGATGAGCAAAGTTTCTTTCCAGTTTTCTGGTTCCAAGCTGCTTTTGCATAGCAAATGTAGCTTCAGTTCAAATGCAGTTCATCATGTGCAGTCTTTTTGTGTGGCTTTCATAACATACCAGTGTTGTCACACACATATGCATGCATTATAAATCC
Source organism: Mastacembelus armatus (assembly GCF_900324485.2). NCBI lineage: Eukaryota > Metazoa > Chordata > Actinopteri > Synbranchiformes > Mastacembelidae > Mastacembelus > Mastacembelus armatus. Next base: position 19,825,889 of record NC_046640.1, read on the forward strand.
ATCCATCCATCCATCCATCCTCTGTACCCGCTTTTTCCTGAAAGCCAGGGTCACGGGGATCTGCTGGAGCCTATCCCAGCTCTCTTTGGGTGAAAGGCAGGGGTACACCCTGGACAGGTCACCAGTCCATCACAGGGCCACATAGAGACACACAAAGACAGACAACCTCTCACACTCACACTCACTCCTACGGGCAATTTAGATTCACCAATCAACCTAACATGCATGTTTTTGGACTGTGGGAGGAAACCGGAGTACCCGGAGTAAACCCACGCAAGCACAGGGAGTGCGTTATAAATTAAAAATAAATTATATCAAAAATAGTTGTTGTAGAATATGGCGCAACATTGGCTGTCACTTTGTTTACACTTTTCTTTCCTTCATTCATTTCTTCAGCAGCTGACATTGGGCGTCAGGGACTGACACATAAAGACAGACAAACACTCACATTCACACCTACACATAATTTAGAGTCACCAATCCACCTAAGCCCAAACTGCATGTCTTCGGACTGTGTTATTGGCATTTTATCCCTTCGTTAGAAAGCTTTGCAGTCAGGCAGTCCAAGTTGCCCTCAAACTATGCAGTTCCTAGTGTTGTTGTTGGCACCCTAACAAGAGTTAGCAAGTGAAGTATGATCAGAATGTATACGAGTTCTTTCCCTTCCTTTTTACTTTATCTTTCTAGCCTCTATCTCAAGGTTGACTTTTGTCCTGTGTTGTCAGCTAGATAACAATAACTGTACTGTAGGTAATCACTTCACCACAGAGAGGTCAACCAACAAACAAGTATCGAATATTATAATCCGGGGTCTTAACGTCACAGTGAAGTTTCATAAGTGACAGCTGTAAGGTACTCCTACTTGCAAAGAAAAAAGGAACTGTATTAATGGTATTTGTTTTGGTGGAAAGTTTGATATGCATGATTTAGAACAGGCATGAAGATGTTCCTCTGTTGTAGTATGAAAAGTTTTAGTCTTCTTCCATTTCTTAGGGGTCTTTTGTTGGCTTTTTTTTTTTTTACTGTGCATCTTCTTGTGTACATTTTTCAATAATATTGTGTTTTTGTTTTTATATGTTATTTTTCACAGGGATTCAGTCTGAATTCTTTTTGTTTTCATTTAAGGCAGTGTCTAATATACTATAATGGGGGATATTTAATATTTCATACTAATGAAAGTAGAATAGAGTTCTATATTGTGATGTCTTTTGAGTCTATGTGTTCACATTAGAATTGACCTTGGCACTTTAAGACAAAGTGAAAACAGAGGAAGTCAATTTATTTGAATAGCACATTAGAAAACACATAAACTCAATGTTTTTACGTTCAAATCTACTGCAACAAGTAACAGCAAATGCAATAAAATGCAACAATAATAAAGAAAGCAAAGCAAACAAGAAATACAAAACATACCAATACCGAAACATACCACACACAACGACAGTGAAAAGCTCCACAATGTACAATGAGATGTCTTTCAGAGGATTGCATTTAGCTCATGGGTTTACTTTAGACAAACAACCAATGAGGAAATTCTCTTATTTTACATGGGAGCATGTGCAAAGCTTGATAACAGAAAATTGTCATAGTGGCAATGACACAGCCACATATTTGTCTGATGCTATCTCATTGGTGACACATTTGAGCTGATCAATACACTCAAGTTGTGAAGTGACCATCAAATTGGTATTTGAGCCACTATAAAATATAAATCAGTTAATGTTTATGTTCCTTAATGTATTTGTGTCTGTGTGTGTCTGCTATCAGGTGCAAAGATGCAGGACGTGAATCAGGATCCATTTTTCTGTGAATTCGGAGATCTACCAGGTTAGTATCACTAACCCCTCCTGACTGGAAAGGAGCTCTGCAGAATGGTTCTCCATGAATCAACATACTGATTAGGTGGAAAGTCACTGCAGTTTGCTGAATAAAACTACTTGAACTTTTTGGTGCTAACTGAAAAAATCTCCTTGCTAATTGGTTGAGCCCATTAAGAAACATTGTATTTAAGAAAAAGTTGCATTATTTGACAGCAACACCAGAAAATGACGTGCAGGTCCAATCATTTCTAACATTTTGGTGGTTCACTAGTGGCAGAGAGAATAAGTGATGGGAAAAGTAACTGTTAAAGGATGTGTTTTCTACTAATCCTCATTTTTTCTGTTTTAGAAGATCTATCTGAATTCCTGAATGATGATTTCCAAATGGGTAAGTTACAAACAAACCTACCTGCATGTACATTTGGATACGCTCATATACTATGCAGAAAGTGGAAAAAACACATTTAATAATGGTCTTTTATATGAACACAAAGGTGTTCTATTGTCTAATCCCCTTTATTAATTTTCTGACCTAGACCTAGATTCCTTGTTGAATTATGAGGAACCCATCAACTTCGGTGAGGATCTTTTTATTTTACAACTACTGACAGGTCCAAACATGTTTACAGAAGCAGGATCCATAATGAATAATAGATACACACATTGAAAACTGTTGATGAAGTCCACCTTTTCTAATGAGGCATGCAGTGTGGTTGTAGGTGATGTCACACTGCCAAGCTATGTAAAATATTGAAACTGCACTTAAGAACATCGCATCTCTGATTCAAGGGTACGGTTATCTTGAAAACATCCAATCTCAGCTTGTGGCACAGAGACAGATTTCCGCTTCAGCTCTTTTCTACACACTCGGTTTAGAAAAGGTCAAAAGAAAACAAAAATATGTATCAGTGAGACTCTTAAACAGATGAGTAAATAAAGATAGTACTAAAAAACGTGTTAAATATTATTTTCAAGTCACAGCTGCTCTACATTTTAATCCGAACACCACTTCCTTTTCTAACTCTTCAACACATTTAGGGGAAACTTGATTCACTGTCTTGACTTTCAGATGAGTACTGAAATTAAAGAGAACAACATGTCTTTCTGCTTACTGCTTTTCATGGACTGTTTTACTTCCTTTTTTCTGCACTCAGGTGACATGGGCATGCCGATAGAGCTGCCCAATATAGACAGCCACCAGCAGACAGAGAAGGAAAAGCTGAAAGGCACAACCAGTAACAGGAGGAAAAGACAGAGGGGTAGATATCCAGCTGCTAACTCGAACCTTCCAGCCGCAGCTCAGTGTCTGATCAGTTGTGTGTAAACTGTCCAGATCACATCTTTCCCGTATAGAGTGTTTAGGAATTCAGTCACAACATTTGCAAGTCTGAAATAATACTTCAGGTTGACTTGTTTATGTAGAAGGTTTATATGTTCTATGTATATTTTTCCCTCACCAGTTCCACGGTCACAACAGTCCAATGATGAGACCACACCATCCCGGCCAAAAAGGCAGAGAACAACAGGTGATCTCCCCAGACTGTTTGTCTGGATGTATGTTTGTTAACTGTTTATGGCACTTCGATTGTGAAGATGGGACTCTGTTAAATATATAAACTGTACGGTGTCCTCTTTCCCACCAGCCCATCTCATAGGAAATGTTTCCTTATTGTTCTTTTTTGTCACTTACCCCTTTCTATCTATCTCAGTACGGTTTGTAGTTTGTAGTTGATCATAGAGACGTATTTAAAGGAAGAGAAGCTAATGGCTGCCTGAAACAGTATGTAAATAAAATGTAAAAATCTGAAACTATACGTCGTGAAACTAGATGGTCAGCAACAATGCTACAATTCTAGCATCATGCTAAGACAGTGGTGTGGTCATACAGTTCTTTCCAATGAGAAACACAATAAGAAGCTTATGGCTATTGAAAAGGACCAATTATTACCGTTTGGTTTGGAGAATAATCTTAAGTTGGTGGTTCTTCACGTCTTGCAGGTCAACCAAAACCCAAAGAGACACAGGCAGAACCAGCTGTTACTCAGAGTAAGTGTCCACTGCTCCAGACAGTAAGACAATTTTTAATATTTTTAAAGGGGCAACAAGAAAGATTCATTTGCCACAGGAGTTAATTCAAATTCCCGACATTAAAGGGACTGAGAGAAAAGAATGATGTATCAATAGTGGCCAAATTGTTATAGTAATTCATATGTTTCTCAACTGAATGGTTACTACAGTGCACAATAAAATGTCACATTACTAATGTGCTGTGTACTGTATTACACATTACATCTGAGAGCAACGAGGCAAAGCATACGTCATACTGAAGTGGTAATATTAGACTCATCAGTGAAAGGGATGTTGGCTGGCCTTGCTTAACCCTGTTCCTTCATGGCACTGGAATGCAACTCGAGAAACAGGAAGTAAAGTTCTGAAGTTGTTAAATGGGAGGTCTAACACAAAAGAAGAACTTTTATGTAAACTTGCTTCCTCCAGATTAATTTGTTGGTTTTTAAATATTGGATTTAATAGTTGACAAAGGCTTTTTCATATAAGGCATGGATAGGTACTCATGCAGTAAACCTAGCTTAATCAGTTGTCTGTCATTAATTAAAATTTTAATGCTTAGCATAACGAGGCCCCAGCACAAAAACAAATGACACACTCTGAATGTCTATTAAACATAAGTTAAATTTATGATCTAAAACTCTCTGCAAATGCAAACACACAAATTCTCTGAAGCCTAGAAAATATATTTTTTGATAGGCTTGTTTCCTTGTTCAGGTTCCTTGTTTGATATGCTCAAGGTTAACATGTTGGTGGAGAATAACCGTGTTGTCTCTGGTCTTTTTCAGGCACTGACACAGGTTCAGATCTGAGTCCTGAAGAGAGGTTTAGCCTCTCCACCACGCCACCAAGAATCCTGCGTTTTGTTCCACACAACTTTCCATTTATCACTTTCCCAGGCACTCCAGGAGTTCAGGTTGTAAGGCTCTCCCCTCCGCTTATTAGACTTCCACTGCCCAGTACAGCTGCTACACCTACATACATTTTTGGTAAGTAAAGTGTGAGTGTGTACAGAAAATCAAAACTCATGTACAGTTTTCAATTCCCCGAAAACTGGATCATCAAGTTTGTTGTGTGACAAACACACCCATAATTAAATAGTTTGTTTGAATGTAAAATATGTGAAAACAGCTGTCTGTAATTCTGCCAGTCCTTACACAAAAAGGATTTGAAAATGTCTGATTTGAATACATTCACAAACTACTGGCTTTGTAATCTCACTGCCATACTATAAACCTGCCTTGTACGTATGTGTCCATGTATATTTTATATATATATACTGTATCAACAGTATGTGCTCTAACGATTATTTCTATATAGTCCCTGCTCCCTCACCACCCTGCACACAGCAAGTGCCACCACTGTCTCCAGGTGAGATATATGTCTAAGTCTGTGCATGTCTCTACTTTATGACCATGTATGTCAAGGTCTTGGGTATGTTGGGTATGCTTCTACATTTTTTTTTTTCATAATCAACAGTTTTACTTCTGGCTTTTAAGGAACAACATAGAAACCGTTCTCCACCAATATCTGTGTTCTTTCTCCTATTGTTCTTGTAGCGGATGGAGCGGTGGCACCAGTCCAAATGAGTTCATCCCCATCAGGATCTCTGTCAGACACTGCTAACAAAGCCATGTCTCCCCCTTGTACCGCACCACTCTCCCCGAGTAATGGTGTGTATCAATATCTGTCTCATTTCTTCCTCCTTGTGCTGCAAATGACTCTGTAGAGGTGCTGCCATGTTACAAATATCATGTCTTGTTGTATTTCAGAGCTGTCATCTAAAGATTTACCTCTTCCTCAGTCTCCCACTGTCATTGATATTCCACGTGAGTTACCACATGGTGTATATATATATATATATATATACTACTCTCCTCTGCCTTAGTCTAATATTTCTTTTATGTACAAATCATCTTTTGTGGAGATCCAGCTTCATATTGAGTATTTTTTTCAGAGGCTGTAAAAGACTATATTCAGGAAGCTAAAGCCCACATGAGTCAAGCCTGTCAAGTTCTAGAAGAGGGCCTTAACCTGACCGCCAATTATGTGGATATGCAAGTGAGTCAGAGGGAGATTTTCCGCTCAGGAAAAAGCGCAACTAAATGCCTGGACAAAGAGCTAGTCAACATGGGAGATACAGATCAGAAAAAAAGCTTGTTGGGGCAGAGTCAGGTATGAGTATCACTTTTAAATTACTGATATGCTTTCTGAACACAGTCAAATTAAAAACTATTGTATTAAGCTAAGTCTTTTAACTGTTTATGTGACTTACATTTAGTAAACATTGCTGGAATCACTGGCTGCAACTCAACTATTACATTATCTTTCTCTCAGATCTTTGAAGACTCAAATGGAGACAAACCCAAACGCTACATTTTGCTACTTGGAAATGCAGGCATGGGGAAAACCACCCTGATCAGGAAGCTGTGTTTTGATTGGTCCAGAGACTGTGTCCCACAGTTTGACTTTGTCTTCCTATTAGATGGCAAAGCACTTAGCTTAACAGAGGCGACCTACAACCTTCAGACCCTCCTATTAAACCTCTCCTCCTTTGCCCCCTCCTGCACGGACCCTGAGGCAGTGTACGCTCAAATCCTTGCGGACCCTAAGCGTGTGCTCATCATCTTTGATGGGTTTGATGAGTTGCGGGACTATGAAATTTTGCTCCAGACTCAAGAAAAGGACTTGACTGCATCATTGCAGAAAAACAGTAAGGCTCAAAACTACACAGTGAAACGCTTGTACTCTGCCATCCTTCAGAGGGTTCTCCTTCCAGGCTGCACTCTCCTGCTCTCTACACGGCCGAGAGGCACCGCCAGCCAACTACTGCGGAGGGTGGACAGCTTTCTGGAGCTGTGTGGCTTTACCCCCACAGATGTAGAGACATACTTGTCCCAGTACTTCACTGATCCTGATGTCAAGGCGTCTGCTTTGGACTGCTTAAAAAATTGCAGCTATCTAAACCTCCTCTGCTGGAACCCCGGACTATGTCGGCTGGTGTGTTTGGTTTTAGAACAGTCCAAAGGTTCAGTGGATTTACCAAGAACTTTAACTGGGCTCTGTCATCAAGTGCTTTGCATAAAAATGAAAAAGGACTGTAAGAGCACACACTCACAGGCTGAAGTTCAAACACAAATATCCCTGAAATCTGTAGAAACCGAGACGCAAATTTCAAAAAGTACTCAGCTCAAGAAGTGTCACAGAAATACCCAGACCAAATCCAGAGCACAGCGTCACGCTCGCTCTCACACCCAAAGAGCGAGGAGGTCAAAAGAGCGGGAAGAGGAGGTATACGAAATGGATGAAGAGGAGATAAAGAGTGTTGACAGCGACTTTGCTAGAACAGAAGACAGAGAGTTGCTGTTACAGCTGAGTGCTTTGGCCTGGGAAGGTGTCAAAGCCAACTCCTCAATCGTTCCTACAGCCACATCTGCCAAACTCAAAGCATTTGGTCTCAGGAAAGGACTTTTCCTTTCTCACCCCCTGGGGACAAAGCCAGATATGAAAGAGGAAAGAGGAAGGCAGGACAGAGAAGAAATGGGAGGAGTGGAGGAGAAAGGAGTGGAAACAGAGGAACGTCAGAGAGTGAAAAGAACTGATAGCAGTGATGATCTCATCATCTGCCATCATCGCATCATGTTGTGGGCGAACCCTTTCCTGCAGAGTTACTTGGCAGGAGCCCATCTGTCCTTGTCAAGGTAAAGATTTGGAGTTTATCAGGCAAAAATAATTTGCTTCAGTGTTTATATTAGAATAGCAGAATGGATACAAAATAAATTATTAGTTGACCACTAACATTAATAGGAGAGTTTGATGTCAAAGTGAATATCACTTTTAAGCTGGCATTGAATCTCCAATGTCTTTTGTTTGAGTAAAATGAAAGAGTATATCCTATTCCACTCCAAGACTCTTTTCTCTTTTACTTTCAATGCCCTACCCTGTCTGAATTCACTGAATCACTCTCACTTTCTGGTTCCCTAGGACTGTATCAGACCGTAACTTTCTCCAGACCCTGCCTTTCCAGTCAGGTCCAAAGGGACGCCGACGACCTCAAAGAGAGGAGCTCGAGCTAACGCAGAGATTTGCCGTCGGCCTGCTGTTCCACAAGAGAACGGAGCTGCACAGGCTTCACTCACACCCAGATACAGCTTTCAGAGATATGCTGATCAGCAAGCAGACGTTAGTAAAAAAACACCTTGAAGGTCTTTCCCACAGTGACCTAACAGCTGCCCAAATCCTTGAGGCGTGTCACTATGTTTATGAGGCAAGTTTGACTCATGCCGACGGCAGCAGAGACAGTGGCAGCACACATCTAGTTACGCACCTGGCAGTGCATCTTCCAGAAGTGCTGACATTTCATGGAGTTCCACTCAACCCACCGGATGTATTCACTGTGCAGAACGTTCTCAGAACAGGTGCAGCAAAAGGGAGAAGTTTCTGTTTGGATCTGGAGGATTCTGGGATTCGTGTTTCTGGACTTAGAGCTCTGGTGGGGCTCAGCAATATCAACACATACAGGTACTGATTACAGTCCAGATCTCAAACAGCTGCTTGGAGATTGCTAACCTCCCAAAACTACAATTTTCCAATCATAGCCTAACAATCCTGACAAAGCAGGCATGCTAAGCTTGGTTATTGGTGTAAAAAAGTAGGAAAGGTGTAAAACGTCAGATGGAGACTCACTTTATGGAGCTAATATTATCATAATTACAGTAGTTACATGTAGCTACAACTGAAGATAATACTGTTTTGAGCTACTTCTGTCTGAAATGAAGTGCAAATCATTTTAAAAATCTGTGTAAAATTTGCAAAGCAAAGTGCCTGCAAGAAAGAAAAGATTGATAGTTGTAGCTGTAACTGTTAAGGGGGAGGACGTTAACAAACATCCCGTATTTCATATCAAGTGCTCTGATTCTCTCAAATTGAACCTCTGGGTGTCTCCCTAGGGCGTGCATTGCTGATGTTATCGCCCTGTGGGAGCAGCTAGAGCAGAGTGATGAGGAAGGTCAACTAGAAGGGGCAGTGTCCAAATTCAAGATTCACCCTCTAAAAGCGACACAGGTGTGTCACATAGAGCACCTGGCAAAGCTGGTGAACATACATGTGCACAGGAAACTGTCAGATAGGTATGACACCACACAACCCCCATACACAGACAGACTGATACACTCAAATATACTTCCCAGTGTGCAACCTTCCTCTGTCTGTGTTTACCTGAAGTTCCAGTCGATCAGACACCATCCTGGCAGAGGGAGTACCGGCTGTCAAACAGCTACATAAGCTGGAGTTTGCGTGAGTAATGCTGACATTTGGCAGAATGATGATGACGACGACGAGGATGATGATGATGATGATGATGATGTCTCTCTCTCTAGGCTTGGTCCAGAGAAAGGACCTCTCGGTCTTCCCAAGCTGTGGGAGCTGCTGTCAGGTCTACAGAATCTACAGCACTTAGAGTATGTGTACACTCCACTTCTAGTTCTCTCTAAATGCATCTTCCTCTCTGTTTATGTCTGTGTTTCCTGAGGGTGGCACTGTGGTTCAGTGGTTGCCCTCACAGCAAAATTCAGGGTTTGAATCCCATTTGACCTCGGTGTCTTTTGGTGTGGAGCTTGCATGTTCTCCCCGTGTCTGCATGGGTTTTCTTTGGGTACTCTCCCACAGTCCAAAGACTGGGTTTGAATACGTGTGTGTGAATGTTTGTCTGTCTCTATGTGTCGGCCCTGTGGTTCACCCCGGCAATCTGTCCCCGGATGTACACCACCTCTTGTCCAATGTTGGGTGGCATCGGCTCCATCGCCCCCCTGGATAAGTGGAAGATAATTGATGTGTTTTCAGTGTCTAACAGCTGCTTTCTCATCCTTTAGTCTAGAGAACAGTAAGATAGGGGACAAAGGAGCAGAGAAACTGTCCAGTGCTTTAGCCTCACTTGGTTCTCTGGAGATACTCAAGTGAGTACAATACTACAACATAGTAAGATCTTTAGTATGTATGTTAAACTAAGTTTAAGCATCCTCCCTCTGCTTTGCAGTCTGTCCCAGAATAGTATCGGAGATGTTGGGGTGAAGAAACTCACAAAGGCGTTAACAGATCTTCCCAAATTGCACTGTTTAAGGTAGAAAATTTACACACACACACACACTCATACTATAATAACCACAATGGCATATTATGTAAACCCACAGAGTTTCACTTCCCTATCGTTCCCTTTGTTTTTTCCAGTCTCTATAGCAATGTTATTTCTGACGAAGGGGCAGAGAGTCTAGCAGCTGTTCTCCCACACATGGCTTCTCTCACTGATCTGGAGTAAGTCAAACTATCTCACATGTTCCGTTAGATGATGACACTAATAACGACAGCTGTGTGTAATCATGCATGTCATATGTGTTTGCGTGCCGTCACAACTCATATCTGAGTGCATTTGCATTCCATGAAATACAGAAAAAAGTAATTCATAAAACTGTTCATTAAACATTCAGGGCACTAGGAATTTAAATACTGAAGAATAACCAATGAAACATCATCATATGCAAGTGGTTTCAGTGATGTGTGGAGAGATCTGTAGAAATTTCAGAAGGGAAAGTTCATCTCTAAACTTGTTCTATTCTGTTTAACAGTGTGGCATATAACAAGCTGACAGATGTTGGTGCAAAGAGCCTCGGAGCCAGTCTCCGAAACTGTCAAAAAATTAAAACTCTGAGGTGAGAAAATTTGCATCTGTGTGAGTGTGTGATTATAGTTGGGTTTCTTTGTCTCTTTTAAAGCAGGTGTGTAATTGCTCCACATCCAAAACCTAATTTAATTTCCTCTGATGTCATATTACTTCATTCATTTTATACCTTTACCCAAATGTCTGTGCTCTCCACCTCATTCCTTCTTTCGTCTGATCTCAGGATGTGGAATCAGTGTATACCATATGGAGCACTTGAGAGACTCCAGCATCAGGATAGCCGCATCCTTTGTAACTAGAACAAAACCTCTTTTCTACAGGCTACTACTTATCATGCTTCTCGTGTATAGATGTTTACACTACACAATGCATTGTCTAAATCATGTAACAGGAGGTTCCATCAGGACCATTGAAAATGGGAGAAAGAATGCACTAAAAGAAAGTGGACATGAAAAACAATTTGCTGCTTTGTCTAGAATAATCCTTCAGTAGTAGACAGTATATACACAATACTCTGTGTGTGTATGAGTGTCTGGTGGTGCTTCGCATGTTTGCACTATGATATTATTTGTTTTTTATGTTCCACTGGGCCAGTTATGAACATGTTTTCTGTCTGATGTTGTGTTAATTGTATACTTTGCTGTATTTTTTGCATTTGTGTTTTTGTATTTTTGTATTTTTGTTTTTTTATTTTTGTAGCTGTAAAATATTTATTGCTTAAAATTCATCTGGCACTGGTTAAATGTTCTGTTCTGATGTATTTCACATGTTTACTGAATTCATCAGTTTATTAAAAGCTGCTTTTCACTTCCTTCCCACCAGGTTTTGGTTCTCTATTTTGATGCCATCTGACCTTTGGCGGTCATGTGTTGTCTGCAGTTCCCTGAATTTGACTGTATTACTTGTTATAGATGGTACAGAATAAGAGTAGATTTTTCCTATAGCAAAGTAGGAGGGGACTCTACATCTTACTGGTGTGTCTTATGATTTAAATTACCCTTAAATGTGAATTTTACACATTGCTCTAGGTTTAGTTTTCTCATGACGCACAGTCCTATTCACCATGTTTACAGTTCTATAATGTGTCACTGAGGGTCTGAAAAATAAATATTTACACCTGACGACCACAATTTTCAGCACAAAACCAGTTTCAAAGTGGCGGATTTATAAGACACATTGATCTAACAGGGAGGCTGTTGACATGAATTACGGTGAATGTAGGATCTAGTGTTTTAGGGACTTTGCACATTCTTAAAAAGTCTAGGTACCTGAGCCTCTGATGCTTGGATTTTTGTTGTAAATCTATGAAAATGCAAAACTAAATCACTAAAGATCATTTCACAGTACGATTAAACAAAATAAATATATCACTTATCAGCTCAAACATCAGAGAATCCCAGGTAGATTTTTTACATTTGCCAAGTACATCATGAATATGAGACTCTATCAAGGTTTTTTTTTCTCAATGTTGCTGCTTAATTCAAGAATAAAGATTTTGATTTGACCAAATCTGCCACCTTACACAGAAGCAGCACATCCAGACTGGAGGTCCAGACACAGGTTTTATTTATATTTTTACTTTGTCTTTTGTCTTTTTGCCATTGACATGTCTGTGGTCATTTTGCATCTCTGTGATTGTTTTGTTCCATGGGCATTTTTGTGTGTTTGTGGTCGTGTGTCTGGATGTATTGTCTCTCAGTGGTGCTTTTGTCTCTTTCTGGTCATTTTGAGTCTTTGTATTTGTTTTGAGCTTCTTCTTTGTGGTCTTGTTTCTTTTGGGTATTTTTGTTCTCTCATACCTCTTTCTGGGATATGAACATATGGCTGCTGTTGAGACAATTAGACCTTGTGTGGTCTATTGAAGGATTGCTTTTAAAGCTCAGGCAGTATGAAAGTATTCTAATACGCTGCTGTTGTTCTGCGGTGCTGTGACGCTCTCTTGAGGACAAACTGCAACATGACAACAACATATGACTGCTGTCGAGATTCACACACATCTAAATGACAGAGGCACAAAACTGGCATTCACTTAAAGTTTATTAAATATGCATTGGAAAATAAAACTCTGTTATGATCCATAGCTTATTAGCATGTACATGTCTGCAAAGAAGCAGATGTTGAAGGATGACTCAAGCAGTGTTCACCTGCATTTGGCCTACATAATTTAACATCATGCCAAAAAATGGCAGCCTTTAACCTGTAACATTAGTGTTTTCATACAAAACAAATCCACCCTAACAACTTCACCTGCTACGGGTTTCTTCATATAGGGTGCAGCTTTTAGATTTTACTGAACTCCTTACACGGCTATTGACGTTCAGTTAAAAAAAATAAATATTGGCCTGTTTATGTCACAATGCAGTATCATTAGCTACTGAACATTTATTAACTCTCCACTGCTCAGCAATGGGAAGCCCTTACTTGGTATTCATTCTGTGGATTTTCTATCAGATTCCATACAAATATGGTTTAAATATTTAATAGCTATTACTATACTGTTATATCCTGAGCTTTAGTGTCCTGTCGTCTAGATGCTGTTTTAGAGGAATTTGCTGTATATCTTGCCATAAACAGAATTCTTACTTGTGGACATACTGATGAACTCAGCCATCATAAAATATTGCTTAAACACAGTCTTAATACAAAAAGAAGAAATCATTTGGCATTTATATTAGACGAAATACAACATTTTGAAAAAACAGAATTTTTGATGGAGAAAATCTGCACTGCACAACTGAACTGCACCATCGTTCACATTTAATACCCCTGTTCTTCGGTTCCAGCATGGTAGCAGAGAATTCAGAATGCAAAGTTGAGTGTGTCTTTTTATGCTCAGTCGGCAAAATGTTGTCTGAAATGGCTTTTGAATAGTCTGAACTTAGTACGGTAGTTCCTGGTGAAAAGTTGACTGGCAGTGTGTGTTCAAAAGCAAGTACAAATCTTTTGTCATTGTTTCCAGCTCTATGACTTCTTATATTTGGTGGACAATGAACACACTATGATGATTGTTATATATAGTATGCTTATTCTGGTGCACGGATAAGAGTCTGCAATGAAATAGCATAAATTCTTCCGGACTGAAATCAAAAATCTGTTACTCAGCTGGACTGTTAGGGCTTCTCACAGACCTCCAGTATGTACAGTGCTTTCAGCTTTACAAATATCTAGTAAAATCAAGTGAACTATGCTTTTTCAAATGTCACCAACATGGAGTTTTCAAACCTCGCAAATGGGTGAAATAATTAACTAATTTTGTGATCTCATGTTTTTTTTAATTGCCTCATTGCTTTAGTTCAGTTTATTATTGCTGCCAAAAATGTACATCTTATGGACTGAATTTTAATTCATGAGTAAACATAAAAAGTATAATAAAGAGAATTTTACTACCAAAACAACTACTACGGTGTGTTCAGTCTGTGTCTTAAAACATATTTGTAACATTATAAACTCAGAGGTTCAATGTGTCAAATACTTTGACACCACTCATTCTGATATCACTTGGTGAGCTGTTACCACAGCTGTCATTATTAATCCATTACGGTCAATGTCTTAGTGGAAAAGAAAATTGCATACTACAGAGAGAAGACATACTGCAGTGAAGAAATATCTCCTGGATACTTTCCACATGGATAATACTTTCTACATTACAGTGAAGAGGTGGTTAAGTATGGTTAACAGCCCCTGATTTATAAGAGCGCTTCAAGACTTTAGTGCTCTCTTACAACCTATAGTTTTACAGTCTGTGTCCAGTGTTCCTAGCTGTGCTCCTGAGAGTGTGAACATCCCTGAAGCAGACACAGTGTGGATGACCTCAAAAGTGAAAACACATTTTCAAATTAAGCCTCAAGGATTAGTGAGCTGACAAAACAGAAATGCATTAAGTATTCGTAAAACTTAAAAGGACAAATGGCTAAAACAAGTTGTTTTGCAAGCAATTAAGTATGCAATAGACCTACATTCTATTCTTCTGAGATGTCTCAATATGTCAGATATGAGATTGCGGTTGAGGTTTCTGTTCATTTCCTTCTGCAGTTACCAGATCTTGCACAATCTGGATAACTGTTCAATGTAATGCCAGGTTGCTGTATGTGAACTGGTTGTGATGTAGATGACATGAAACATACTCCACATCTCTGATAACATTCATTTTTCTTCCACAAGGAACAGCTGTCTCTCTCCACAAGCAGTGCATTGTGCTTTCTGCTTATCTTTCATTGTTCCCATAGGGTGGGACACAGATGCCACTACTAACCCCCTGGGTAGAGTCAATTGCTATTGCCGACACACTAACTGACAGCTGATCCAGTGCAGAGTGCTCCATCAGTCAGAGGGTCAGTGATTATAGAGCCTGGCTTCCTGGATCTCTTCTTCAGGCTACCTTCTGTTGAGCCTTGAGAATCTGGAGACATGTGAGACACAAATGTTACAGATAAACAAACTTATATGGGCGTAATATTTGGTAAAGCTCTGCAGATGGAAATACAAGTACAAAAAAAACAACTAACTCCTTGTGTTGTCTGCTCACTTTTTTTTCATTAACCAGGGGATGTGTGCGCTGTTGGCCCAACCTGCCCTGGTCCTCTGCATCCTCACCCCCACCTCCCAAAGTTCCCTCTTGTTGCTCCACCAAAGCCTAGTCACTCCATATACCCCTCAAACACATCCAGCTCCGTGTCCGTGTCGTATGGGACAGAGGCTGGGTCGGACAGCACCCCGAGGTCCACCAGCGCCTGGTCCATGTCCTCAGGAAGAAATACTATCCCCACATTCAGGACGATGTACTCCATCAGAAAGGCATAGTAGAGGATGAGAACGTTCACAAAAAACAGGCCCAGATAAAACATATATGGGAGTTCGTCCAAGAGCGATTCAACCGAATCTAGCTGGACATAAAGTGGTTGTGTCATAGAAAGAAATAACAGTTTGGATTGTGGTGACTGTGCAGTAACGCTATGTGTCGGTGTCACCCCTAGAAATCTGTCTGGGGCGATGGGGCTGGGGCGTCCATGTCGGCTCGTCCCGACCTGTAAACAGTGTTGGAGAATCAGCTATTAGGTTGTTTTTATCTGTAAGGTTCAGAACAAGACGGAAGTAAAACAAGTAGACTTAAGGGTTAAGAATAAACAATGTCCAATATCAGGTTTTCTTGTTAACTAGCTAGGTCTACGCATTCTTGACATTGGTCTCTATGGTTTGCGGAATTCACGCCATGCCATCTAGCCAGAGCTAAAAACAGTAGCATGCTTTACTAGCATAAACAAACATTTTTACAAAGTAGTTGGAGTCTTCTTTTATATACACCCGTACCGGAAAACACGAAACATTCACGAATACATGCCTCTAACGATGTTTTTACGGAGAAATGTCTCTTCTTAACATTTTCCCAACTGCATCAAAACAGTCCTATCCACAAAGCGACAGTTGAAGCCCCGTCATGCGATTGGCTCACCGCTTGGCAGGCTCTGCTGTGATTGGCTTTGGTTGATGTCAATCAACAACCTTGGGACGTTCGCCGTACGTGTCGCGTGCTTTAATCGACACCGTTTACATAGGAAGTGAAGGCTGTAGTTTTTGGCCCCTCCCACTTGTATGCCGCATCAATTGTCTATCGTAGAGAAAGAACAACAACTCCCAAACAACTCATAGACTAAAGCTGTTACGTAACGACCCCACCGCGCTGCTGTCGCCTCCTATCACCTTCTGTTTGCTAAGTAGATATCTGGGTGTAATGGATAGATGCGGACACAAACCGTAGTGGAATAACACACTTGGATTGTCATCAGCTCCCATAAAACCGCAACCATGTTTGGCCGATCACGGAGCTGGGTTGGGGGGCAAGGGAAAACAAAAAACATCCACTCCTTGGACCATTTGAAGTGAGTAGCTAGCATTAAAGAAGCTAGCGTTAGCTTACGATAACCGGTTGCGAACGACTGTTAGTGTTAAGTAACATTAGCCCAGCTGTTAGCAGCTAAAATACCAGTAGGTAACTAACTAAGTGGGCTAATTAATAGTGCCTTCTGTGGTTGTTGTCTCCTTTTTGTTATGTTTGCTAAAGCAGATAACGCTAGACATGTGAGCTAGCTTGTAATTGTTAGCTTTAAAGTGAACCCTCTCTAAAACTCAATTGACAGTGTGCTGTTCTGATAACATTGGACATTGAAGTCGATATCTAACATCCATTAACTGTCCATATAAGATAAAACTCCAAGCATCTGCGTTTTCTGGTGATTTCTGCCCAGGTTTGGGGAGAATAGCAAAACAGTAGTTTAAAGCAGCTTTTGCTAATACATTTTACTTTTTGTGTCTACGTTTATTTATTATTCTCTTCTGTGGTGCAGCTTTTCAGATATGTCTCCAGATCACTGTAATCTGCTGTTAGGTTTAAAGACAGTTTTGCATATATTTTTACTATTTATAACTGAGCTGTGTGTTTACCACTTTCACCCACACATTGCCTCTTTGCTCATGTGTCTCCATCAGGTATATGTACCATGTCTTGACCAAAAACACTACAGTGACAGATCACAACCGAAACCTACTGGTGGAGACCATCCGCTCCATCACAGAGATCCTTATCTGGGGGGATCAGAACGACAGCTCTGTGTTTGAGTAAGTACAGCGTTTGCTGTGCAGGTTTTTGAATAATCAGACACCATGTGGGGAAAAGCCTTTTCTTTTCAACATTATAACTATCAGAGATCGATACAAATACACCAGTTTACAGTCAAAGGCAACTTAAAACTTTGACCCCCATCATCTTTCTATAGAGCAACATTACTAAGAGCTAAGCCACCACACTGCCCTTCTGTCTGACTGCAAACCCTCCAGAAGGAAGCCAAATTGTGTCTTTGTACTATCAATATTGAGGTTGTTGTTTCCTGCAGTGGTGGCTGTGTACGCTCGTTTTTTAACACATCTTTTCAACTTAGACCACAAAGTATTTCGTTAATTTCCGAGGACTCAAACACAAGAAACCATAGTGTTTTTTCAGTGAGAGGTAGCTCTGCAAATATTGTTGCATTTCAACACCTCTATGTAAGCACTTTGCCACTTCAGGTTTTATAATATGAAACAGGAAATGGGTTTGAAGATCACAAAAGCCACATATGATGTTGAAAGAGTATTGTCTGTTATTTGTCTGAATGGTCACTGCTAATTTTCTTGGCTGATAAATGTTTGAGTTGGCTGGTTTTTTTTTATACTGATACATTCATTATGATAAGGACCTTCAGATTAAAATAATATTACATTACATGTTGCAAAGTACTGGAGTGTTTTTGCTTCTCAAAATTTTGCATTTACTCTATAATAGCTGCAGTATGCATGGGCTTTTTAGAGTTGTGAAAGAGAAACACTTTTCATTTTGGTGATTGTATTTAGGAATAAGTAATGAAGCATCCTGTGTTTATGTGTTCAGCTTCTTCCTGGAGAAGAACATGTTTGCCTTTTTCCTGAACATCCTGCGGCAGAAGTCTGGACGCTATGTGTGCGTCCAGCTCCTCCAGACCCTTAACATACTCTTTGAGAACATAAGCCATGAGACATCCTTATGTAAGTATTTGGTTTTACACTGACTGGATGGTGTAATGTGTTGCAGCAGACCTACTTAAAATGGCAAAACATCAGTTTTTTTTTTTCATTTGTACTATGTGGCGATATTACATTGAAGTATGTACAAAGGTACAGTGTGTAGACGTGTTTGTGTTTTTGATGCAATTTGTGGGCTAAACAATGCAAGGCATGTTACACTGCCTTTCAGTGTTGAAATCTCAATGCTTAGCTTCTTGATGAATTTTTACTGTTGCTGACAACTCAGCACATTATTTACTGTCATTCATACAGTGGGCTGATATCTTATATAAAGTAAGCAAAGTTTGCATATATGTCATTTTCGAGTCACTGCAAATGTCCTCACTGTTTATCTAAAAACTGTAGAGCAAAAATGAAACAAATGCAGTGAAGCTCTCCAGTATCAGCTTTGAACGCTCAGTTAGCTGTTCTACAGACATTTTCATGTGCTGAAGCATGTTCTGTGTGAGCAAGCCTAAAAGTTGTTTCTCTTCTCTTCTCTTCTCTTCTCTTCTCTTCTCTTCTCTTCTCTTCTCTTCTCTTCTCTTCTCTTCTCAGATTACCTCTTGTCGAACAACCATGTAAACTCCATAATTGTCCACAAGTTTGACTTCTCAGATGAGGAGATCATGGCCTATTACATTTCCTTTCTCAAGACCCTGTCACTCAAACTCAACAACCACACCGTGCACTTCTTCTACAATGAGGTGAGATTACCACTGGGCAATGGGGATATGAGAAGGAAGAAATAATGGTGAAACAGAGGATTTTTTCATTCGGTGCCAGTAGCTCTTTTTATGCACTTTCCATGACAGACAACAAGGAAGGAAGAAATGAAAGATGAAAGGCTGAGAATAAAGAGAGTTGGTGTTGGATCTGCTTAATAAAACCAGCAAGGAGAGAAACAGAGTTTCATACTCACGAGGGTGGTAGTGCATTTTACTTTATGTACATAATTGATGTGTCAAAAGATTTTCCACAGCCAGCTTGTTTTCAAAGAATCTCAAAGCTCATTTGTCACTTGCATTTTATGCAAGTTGAGCTCTGTTTGTATTTATCAGGCTGTGACTCTGGCAATCTTCTGCTGCACACTTTCAAAACACCAGCTTCCTGTGTAGCTGATCTTTCTCTTCACTAGGTGATACAAACCCATGATTGTTGTTAACTTCATTTGAGGGAGTTTTGTATGTAGTGCTACAGAGTGCCCACTTTGTTTGACCTTGATCTTTATTCTCTGAAATAGTTTCCAAACTGCATATTTAAAAATACTTATGTGATATTAGCTGTAAGACTTTGTATGTGTGTTGTGGACAAATGAGGTCAGTACCATCATTGTGAGCAGCCTGTATATTCTCTGATGTTGTTGCCCTTCATGTTTCAGCAGCGTCTGTTGTTCTTTCACTGGCCTGTGTGTGCTGGGGAAAGTTATTGGTGTACTGTCGATGGTAGCTGTACCCCTGAAGCCAAAGTCAGACCCAATGTGTAGACCTGCGAGCATGTGTAGCTAAATAACCAATTACAAACTTCTTCTATTTTAAATCATTTATTTGTTTTTAATTCAGAAAAAAAAAGATTGACTTAAAATGCAAATATATTCATCAAATCACCCTTTTTTCACAAATTTTGTGCATTACATTGTCTGTGTTATAGCAGCAATTAAAGTTCATGCTTATAGTTCACTTCTGAGTTCATATATAATTTAGTGATTTATAGTTTATCCACCTCTAGAGGGCACCATTGTATAAGTGCTAAATTTCCCACCTGCTGTTCCTGTCAGATCTACACGTTTAAAACTGGAATACAGACCCTCGGTTTGGGTTTGGTGTCAGGGTCAGATTTCTTCATTTGCTGTGACCCCTGGGTGAGTGTTTGCTCTCTGACCCTCAGCTGTGACTGGCTGGAGGTCACAGTGACTGAGGAATGGTTGGGTAGAGGAGCAGGCACTGGCACAGAGAGAGATGACTCACTGTAAGATCCAGAGCTGCCAGTTTGACATCCACAAATTTACTAAGTGCAGCGTGTTGTATTAATTTTTTTAAGTTATTATTTAATAAGTTTAAGTTTTTACATACATGGTGACCATCCAAAGGTAATGTTAAATTGTTTTTTTTTTTTTTTGTTTACTGTTTCTGTGATTTTTCTTCAGGATTGGGTCAAGAAGACCCAAATCTAAAATCTTCTCTGGTATCATCATATTTTACACAAATTCTTTGACACATTGAAAGAGTTCTGTCTTTTCCCAACCTGCATTTCTGTATAAGTCCTTTCTTATCAAAATATGAAACTGCCAGCATTGCTGTCTGCACCAGCTGTTCTTTCTCTCTCTCTGTGGTCGTTTGAGGCCTAAGCACAGCGGTGCAGTGCCATGCATTGCTCACCGGTGCGCCCTGTTTGTCTCCCATACACAGCACACTAATGACTTTGCCCTGTACACCGAGGCCATTAAGTTTTTCAACCACCCTGAAAGCATGGTCCGCATCGCAGTCCGTACCATCACACTCAACGTCTACAAAGGTGAGTGCCAGGAGCAGGCATGCTGACATACACACACAAACACATGGGATGCTGGGACTGCCTACCGCCTCTCTTCTACTCATTCACTCTTTGCTGCTTTGGGTGCATGAGCATGACTAACAGGTAATGCTATGGTGAACACGTGCATAAACTGCTGAATTGTTGCTTTCTTCTTGTAGGAATATAATATTCTAATAACAGTGGCTTTCTAGAAGTGTGATTTGGTCTGAATATCTTTCAGCTGTTTTTAGCACCGTCCTTTGTGTTTTTTAGGTTTTTTTGCAACTGAAGTAGCAGACTTTTTTTTTTTTTTTTTAAGAGTTAAAGAATTTCACATATTTGGACATAAGCGTAGGGGCAGCTATACCTGATTTCAGCATCTTCTGTTTGTACTGTTCAAGTGACGTCTCAGACAGCAAGTCTACAGAACAGACTAGAAATTCTTAACATATGTGCTCAGTCTTGACAGATGAACACAGTTGACCTTTGACACTCATATTACAGAAAATATTTACTGTTCATTTGACTCTACCAGCTGCAGTAATCCAGAAGATCTGTGGGTGTTGTGTGTTGTTTAGCAGCCTCTTTGGGCTGTTTTGAGGACAAATGAAGGGTTTAATTCAATAATTCCAAATACTAATTCAAAGTATATATTCTTATTATTCTGTTTGTGGCATTATCTCAGTTACACCTGCTGTTAATTAAAACATTTGTTGATAAACTCCATCAAATGTGATATAAAGATATTCAGCCAGCATCATCAAAGGCATCATTAAAATCCCCATGAACCTGTTGTGCTTTGCACTGCAGGTTTTTCAAAATAAATGTTGAGTGTGTAACAGAGTGCAGCAGCAGTCCAGCAGTGTTGCTGTCAGTCTGTAAGCAACAGTACTTTCCTGTGGCTGAGTTGCTTTCTGCACTGTGCTGCGTCGGCTTCTGCTGCTTCTTCTTTCTGGGCTCCTCAGGCCTCGGTACTGGCCCCTGTCACCGCAGGGGATGCTGGTGTTGCTTCTGGCGGGTTGTGTTTTCTCTCTTCACTATACATAATAATATACAGTTACTGCAATGTATCAACTATGGCTTCCTGTCTGCCTCCTATGTGTCTTGTCCTGCATGTTAACGTCAGGTCTCAGATCTGTTACATGTGAATGTTATGTCATTACAGCTGGCACAAATGACATTAACCATATTATTATTATTATTATTATTATACGATATTATAATACAAGTCATTAATAAAGTAACTTAGAAGTGTGGGGAGTGTATTGCATCAGTGCTTGGCTGCTCATGGGCTAAACTGTTGTAAGGAATGTGTCAAAGAGGGAAGCATCAACTTAGAGCAATGACAACAGCATTTAGGCAAACGCTGTGTAACGATGAAAACCACTACAGAGCCTTTGCCAATCTAATTTAAAATATTGAGTACAAAATATTGAATGTAACTAATGATTTAAATCATTTCAGTATCACAACACTGGTTTGTTTTAAGCACCATTAGGTTGAACATGTCTCTGTGTGATGCTTCCTACTGACTCCTTTGGGACATGCACTGCAACAAAAGACATCCAGGAAAAGAATTTTGTTTAGCATCAAGACTTTTTAACCCCATATCAAGATTTTTGTCAAATTATTACAATAACCTTTCTTTGATAACATTGTCTTCTAGTGACACTTTCTGTAAAGTAATTAACCAGGGAATTCATGCGTTAAGGTGTTTATCACCATTACCTTTTTTATCTTTCATCTTAACTAAGTAAAAAGCTAAAAAAAAAATAAGTACAAAGTGTATATATTCCTTTTCTAGGTATGCCATTGTTTGCAGTTTACTATATTAAAATACCTGCGGGGTCCTTCCCAACCTCCACCTCTCCACAGCCGCCCCTTTACTCACGTTAACCCTGTGTCTGTTTCCCCCCCTCCCTCCTCCTCAACAACCACTCCTCCTCCTGCTCTTCCTCTCCTTGTCTCTCTCCTCCTCTCCCTCCTCCCTCTGCGCGCCCCATCTGCCTAACGCCAGTTTCATGTAAGTTGGTTCCATTCATTCAGTCTTTTTTTTTTTTTTTTTTTTTAGGGCTGGGCATCCTGGAAACCTATTGTTTTCCTGATATAGTACAGTGATGCAGATAAAATGCTTAGAAAAAGGTATTGAAGTTGTTTCAATAATGGATTGGTTTTAATACATCAAATATAAAATTATTATAAAAGCTGAATTGACAAAAAAGAGTTAAATTATTATGCATCAGATATCAGTGAAAGATGATACCCAGCCCTATTTGTTCCAAATGGTATATTTGTTATAAATGTACTGGTGTGAATATCCTTGCAATCCTTGTTCTTGTAAACATTCTGTATCTCTCAACTATATACATGCAGAAAAACCTGCATGCCTTTTTAATTTGGTTTTTCTTGGGTTAATTGTTCACAGCCTTAATTTCACCTGATCCCCACATATAGCTTGTTATTTCACTGATGGGTTGGACAGTTTTGGTCACTGTGGTTATTCAGCCAGTATCTCCCTCTGCATTTTTTTTTTTTTTTTTTGGTTTAGCAGGAGCAACAGTTTTGGCAGCTTGTGATTTATCTAGTTGTTTTCAGCTGTTGTGTAGTTTGATTTGGCTGCTCATTTGTCTTAGTTTGACCTGTGTGAAAGTACAGTCAGCCTTTCTTTGCATTTGAACTACAACATGAGAAAGTCTTACCACATCAGGACTGTCCATATTTCATACCAGTGGAGCTGTCAGTCACAGAACAGAATCATGTAAAACACATGTTAAACTTTCTCTGATGTTTCCTGTGATTGTTCAGATTTTTATCTAAGTCACTGAAATGGATTGAGAGATGTATGTCTCAGATTTTTCTGCTCTGTAGTTTATTTTGCAGGAAGGACACAAGGGATTGTTAACGTCCACCTCTTTTTAAGAACAGGTTTAGGCTGACAAACTTGATATTACAGGTTTTTATACTGTAGATTTATACATGTGTGACATATTTGCACATTCTCCTGTTACTAATCATGTGAATTGTATTACTAACAGTAAAGTTATTGCCAATATTGCTAAGGTTGGACTAAATCTGGCTGAGATCTTGTTCAAAGACAACTCTTGTGTACAGGCTCAGATCACAAGCATGGATTGAACAGACAGACATTTGTTGGAAAAGCTCTTTTTTTTTTTTTTTCTTGAAATGCAGCGTGAGAAGCGTCTTTCACACTGTTCACACTATTGTTTCAGTCTGAAACTAAATAGGTCTTCTTTAATTGCACCCCAGCAGTATTTTCTTTTTATTTTGTATATATTTTGTATTAACAAACGCTTATCTAGACCAACTGACATTCTTATTTTGACTTTCAGATGGTTGGTAATTATTTTATTTATTTATTTATTTTTTGTATTTTGTCTCTGTTTTGTGTTTTCTAATCACATCTATCTGTCGTATGTGTGTGTGATGTGAGTGGTCTTGGTAACGACTCCTGCTTTTGACCCTGCTCTCTCTAGTGGATAACCAACACATGCTGCACTACATCAGAGATAAGACAGCAGTCCCATATTTCAGCAACTTGGTGTGGTTTATTGGCAGCCACGTCATCGAGCTGGACAAATGTGTGCAGACAGACGAAGAGTAAGTGCCATCTCCCTGTGGGTTTTGCCGTGTAATTCTCACTGTGGCCTCTAGGGGTCAGGACTGTCTTTGGTTTGTAAGCACCTTGACCATTGCCACTATCTTGATAATATCCCAGTGTGGGCTTTTCTTTGTTGTGTCACAGACATAAGAACAGAGGGAAGTTAAGTGACCTGGTAGCAGAGCACCTTGACCACCTCCACTACCTGAATGATATCCTCATCATCAACTGTGAATTCCTGAATGACGTTTTGACCGATCACCTCCTTAACCGTCTGTTTCTGCCCCTCTATGTCTACTCTTTGGTTAGCCCTGAAACGGTACGTCACCCTCATGTGCATGTTTGAATGAATTTGGTTACACTGCTGTGAATTGGTTCAAAGTGGAAAGTTTGTGTAAAAGCATCCTCTTAACAATGTTAACACCAAATTGATAGAACATAACGTGTTATAACACTTATGTGTTTGTTCCATGGGCCAAATGTGATAAAGAGCACGTCAGAGAAATTGTGTGTATCTATATAAGTATATATATATACACACCCTTGTGAGTTGTGTTGTTTGTTAAATGTCAGAAATCTGTGAAAAAGTCCCATTATGTGAGTCGGGGGTTGCTTTAGAAGAGGAGAAATAATTGGTATGAGTTTCAAATGCCATTATCAATTATGACAAAAGCCTAAATGTGGCTGCATGCTTTCAAAATGATTATAACACAAAGGGATGGCAGGTATTTGGCTTGAACAGACAAACCACTAATTACTTCACTTTAAACTGTTATGTATTAATCAAACTGCAGGGTTTTTTTTTCCAGCTCAATTTTTAGTGTTTCCTCTCCAAGTTCATTACACTGATTGTGCACTTTACTCTTCCTTAAGATTCTTTATAGGTACTAACTAAGGAACTGCTACTTGCATGACTTTGACTGGTCCTTATGTTTCTGTTTTTTAGTCTGAAGAGAGAAAGATCAACCCCCAGGTGTCCCTCTACCTGCTGTCTCAAGTAAGAAAAACAAATAGAACACAATCTCCCATTAATTACTCAGAAAGTGGATTAAAGAGAGAATTATATGGAAGGAAATGAACAGATACACATGAAAATAAACTGAAGCAACATATTTAATGTTTGCCTGAAGTCTTTGACACAGACTTCCTCTTCCCTGTTGATGCTCTCAGGTCTTCACTGCAGCTGCCTTCAGCTATTGCTTGTGTTTTTCAGCCTTAAGGCCATATCTTCCACACTGTTCACAAATCTTTCTCTATGTACTCTATTTTATTTTCTCAATACTTGTTTTTACTCTCAGTACTTTTTATAATTGTGTATGTCTGTGTGTTTACAGGTGTTTCTGATCATCCACTATCAGCCACTGGTCAATGCCCTGGCCAATGTTATTCTTAATGGAGACTTGTCTGTCTTCACCACGCAGACAGACATACACAGCACACACAAGAACATGGTAATAACACAAACCCAGGCAAACATGTTGACACTCAGAAAAACACTTTTAACAGTCAAACTTGCTTCATACCTAAATTTTACAGACAAACATACAAATTAGAAACACAATATTTCACATAAACAGCACTCAGAACACATGATTAAAACCACTAATGTGTACACACACACGCACACACACACACACACACACACACACACACACACACACACACACACACACACAGAGCAGACTTTGCATTGCAAAATGCAGGGAAGTGCATTGATACATGCACACACACACACACACACACACAGACATAGACATAGACATAGATGTGTCTTTCTTTAGCTGTGTGGGTACTTTACATAAAGCATTTACTAGAACCTTGCCCTAACCTTAAAGGAATAATTCACTGCTACACAGATGATCCCTTAATACAGTTACGTCCTTTATGTGGTCACAGCAAAAGAAAAAACAATTAATTAATATGCTGTGACTGTGGAAAATAGTGAGAAATTACATCTTATTCCTAAAAGTTCAAAGGTTAAAAAACCCAACAACACCCAGGATGCACTGTGCTTGATGCATCCCAATGTAATGTCTGTTGTAGTTACATTTAACAACAGCCTCCACTTGATGAGAGATGAGCTGTAATGGATGAGCATTGGATTTTCTTTGTTATAGCTGCTGTTAAAATGATCTTAGTGTCCAGGTTGGAGTTCCACTGGGATTTCTTCTTTTTTCAATCTTCAGTTTCTGGAAGTGTTTACAAAGAGCTCTTCATATAGGTAATACAGAGGAAAGTTTCACTGTTATGAACCGCCCACTCTTGAAAGCTAGGAGTCTGGTTGAAAAGTCTCCTTTTAACCATCACAATTAAATGCCTAACCCCAACTCTTACCCTATGACCAACTTTAAACTTAAAACCAAACTTTTAGCCACAAGCCCTTTCAGGTTCTGAGTACTGGCTAAAATGTAGTTCGAAGTATCCCCACAAGATCATAGATTCATGGTTTTTCTACACCCACATCGAAGCAGTAGTAGGAATTGTACCTACATTTTTGCCTTCCCTTTTTTAACAAAAATCTCTTGCTCATTTCCAACTCCATTTCTGTGTACTTGCTTTGAAACATTCAGTTTTCTCTGAACTCCTGTCTGAACATCTTTTTATTTACATCTGTACCATCATGTTATTTCCCTCTACTCTTGGTATTTTTCTCTCTCCCCCTTATATTCCCCATCTGACTCCCCTCACCTCTCATTTTCTAAGTCTCTCACTTTTTCTGCTCCTGTGAATTAGTTTCTCTTCCCTCATCTTCCACCCCTGCTTCTTAATGTTCTGACCACCTGTTTGTAAACCAGGTGGGTGTGCAAAGATAGTGAGCATTTCTGAGAACCCTTGTGGTTATTCTTTGTATTGTGTGTGTGTGTGTGTGTGTGTGTGTGTGTGTGTGCGTGCGTGTGTGCGTGCGTGTGCGCGTGTGTGTGTGTGCGTGCGTGCGTGCGTGTGTGTGTGTGTGTGTGTGTGTGTGTGTTTCCTAGACCTGTGGCTGTTGTAAGAAGCAGCCTCTTGTTTCAGTGAATGTGAATTTAGGCGTGATGTCTCAACAAGTGTTGGTCTACCACAACAGGAGGCAGCCAGGCCCAGACTAGAGCCTACCAGCTATAGCACTTTCTCTGCTTCTACATTTTGTGGATGTTGTTTTGTGTTGTTCTTGTGACCAATACTGTAGCAACCTTCAGAAGATTAGAAGTCATTGAAATTGTTTTTAAACTTTAATAAGCACAATTGAGCTGGGTTTTTTTTGACACTTCACCTTGTTTATTGTCTGTTCCTGTATTTGTTTTTACCTTAGTTGTTCTGTTTGCTTTTGCTGTTGAACATGTTGCACAGTAACTTTGGTGGCTGTTCTTTCTCAAACCTGACTGATTTATTTTCTCCATCGTGAAGTCAGATGAGGTTTTGTTGTTGTGAAGGGAAAACCTGTTATTAACTCAGATGGGGTTATTTTCATGCTATAAGCACATGCATGCAATGAGCAAATGTTTTTGTTCATTGTTTGCATGTGCCTAAATCAGTGTTTACTCGCATGTGCTGTTTAGCAGGGAT
Organism: Mastacembelus armatus; assembly: GCF_900324485.2. Lineage (NCBI taxonomy): Eukaryota > Metazoa > Chordata > Actinopteri > Synbranchiformes > Mastacembelidae > Mastacembelus > Mastacembelus armatus. Next base: position 19,853,697 of record NC_046640.1, read on the forward strand.
GGATTTGATTGGAATTAATTTCTACAGTGTCCTGTAGAAAATCACATCTCTTTGGGAACATCTGGTGATAGAATAAGAAGATGAACAGACGTATACTTTTTTTTTTTTGTACATGCATTCTGGGATATGGATATTAATCGGTTCCACCACATCAGATAGAAGTAATTTTCTGTTATTGTTAGATTTATTGTAGATGAAATAGATGAGGAATGGGTTCTGTTTCTGCACAGGTGGTCAAATGGTACTTCCTGTTTGCCTATGATGTGGCAGGAAATTAGGTCACATGATGGAACAGTGACAGAGGTGGCTCACTTTACGCCAATCTCTTTCCTGGAAGAAGTTTTCTCTCTCTTTCTCTCCCTCTCTCCGTTATACACATGGTAATCTGCAACTGCACCAGTTACAAGATGTCAATATTTGCATGAGCATAGCAGTGTCTTTTTTCCCTAAAGCATATGCAACTGTCTTAGCTCTTTGCATTTCTAAGTGTCTTTGACCTGCAAATGGCGCCCTATTTGGATGTGCTACTAGGTGTGTTTGTGCAGGGTTTTTGCCTGAGCGTGTGAGTGTATGTGTAGGTTTCTTACACGCTCCCTGACCTCCATTAATTTCTCAGCATTGGCTCAGAGTGTGAGTGGTTTACCAGAACATAGTCAGCTAACAGGTGCAACACACACACACACTGATACTGGTCTGTGGTTTGTCTGACAGCATACACACTATGTTTTTAGCAACAGCTACAGTACCATCCTACTACAGAAACATAATACAGGTATCAGTGTTTTTAAAGTGTACTTAGCTGCAGGAAAGCTAAAACTTTTGACTTTATTATATTTCAGGGTAATAGTTTAAAACTAGGACTGACTTAATCTGAACCACAAACTATTAAACTTGCAAAACTTACAATTTAATGTTTAACAACCACTTTCTGTATTTTATTTGCTTCAGTCCATGTGTCTGAGTTTTTTAATGCTTATGCCTGACCTGACCATCAGAACATGTAGAAAAGCCTGAAGGTAAGATAAGAGCATCTGGAGGAAGAAGGAAAAAGTAAAATCCTCAATGCTCTACTTAAACATAAGATCTTACTTTTAGTTTTGATTCATGTGGCACGCATTTCCTTCCAGCACGTCTGGATGCTAAGAAACTGCAGCTGAGGCTGTTCTTGGCACACATTTAAATAAGCATAGGCCTACAGCTTCCAATTCCTTACATGAAAAATGTGCATGTGTATATGCACGTGCATGTGTGCTTTTAGTGGGTACGTGGAAGTGTAAGAAGTGAAATAAGGCCACTTAGTTTCAGTGTAAGATGCCTAATTCTTTCTCTTTTCCTTCTTCAACAAAGTTGACACTTTATTATTCAAGTGATACAAAACTAAGTGGATTATTCAGCTTCTTATTTTACAGAACCACTGGAGTTTTTACAGCATTATTATATACTTATTCATCCCCAGACAACTTTCTTGCAAACTAAAGCAATTTGATCTACTGTAAATAAGGAAATTGTAATTAATTTTAATTAAACAAATCAAAAGGTGCATTATTTTGCTGGTGCTTATACCCATATACTGAGTACAACAGTGCCATATGAAAATGACAGTATGGAACAGAATTTATTTGATGTTCACTACAGTGTGTTTAAGATCGAAGTCTCCAGATATGTGGTACAACTGCTAGAGACCCAAATTCATAGTTTTTCCAAAGTTACCAAAGTTACCCTGTTTTACCATAAGTCAGAGATTAGATATCTCTGCTCAGCATCTTATCATTAACCAGCTGTTTCCTGTGTGTGTGTGTAGTGTGTGTAGTGTGTGTGGTGCTCATTTTCTTCTGATTAAAAATGAGGGGAGTGGCTTTGTGTTTAAACAGACGTTGATCAGAAGGATTTACTGTAAGGCACTGTGCTTCTCACACATCAGTTACCGTGTAGATGTGTATTTTTGTGAATGCATGTTCATGTGTGTCTAATTTTCCATGCATGTCTTGCAGAACAAGGAAACAGAAATTTTGTCTCTTCTAAGGTCTCTAACTGTTTACTCTATAATGTCCCTGACATAAGTGCACCTCCAATTTTCTCTTTCACTTGTTTGAACCCATATCTGCCTTTTGTCTTCAGCACATATGGTGATGGGTTACTGCTGTGATACCACTGTAGACACGAAAAATCACGGCATCATAGAACAACCACTGTTTTATATTAATCAAAAACATCTTTGAAAGCTCATTAGAACAAAATCTTTATTTCATGGTTGCCAGACAGAGTTCCAATGCAGTATAGAGTTTTTACACTATGATTCTCACTTCCATGAATGTGATGTTTTTCACACTCAAGCCTCTTCCTCTCTGTCCTTTTAACCCCCCAGAGCAGTGCAGGAGGTGTGCGCCGGTTCGCAAAGCCCCCTGAGTCTCTGGAGCGTTCCCTGGAACTGTCCCGTCACCGTGGCCGCAAGAGAACCCAGAAAAGGCCAAACTACAAGAACCTGGGCGAGGAGGAGGATGATGAAAGGGCAGGGGGAGGGGGAGGGGGAGGAAGCAGCGGAGGAGGAGGACTAGAGGAGGGCTGGGACGATGACAGCAGAGGAGGAGAAAGGGAGGGAGGCCGAGAGAGGGAGAAAGGAAAAGGTACAGAGGGAGTAGGAGGAGGAGGTGGGAGTTCTAAGGGAAGCAGAGCAAGTGGGGAGACGGCGGAAGGTGAGTGTGTGTCTCATTGGACACAGCAGTACAGGACTGTGTTTGTGATTGTTTCTTCCATCAGTCAGACACAGTCTCCCATGATGCACCTTGGTTAGCCAACAGCCACTACGACAGCAGTCCTCGTCTCCAAACAGTAAAAAGAGTGTGTTCATGATTGTTGTTTGCATCTCCCTGCATTTATTGTTTAATGACAGATTCATCTAGAGGTTGAGTCATGGCAGTTGGACTTCTAGTTTTTAGGTCGAAATGTTTCACTACTCATCCAAGTAGCTTCATCAGTCCACTGATGAAACAACCTCTAGATAACTTCACCTGGATGACTGAGAATCTCCACAGACATGACAGATTCATATTAGACTGTGCAGTCTGCTTGTCAATAGTAAGGCAAGGTGAGGATGCACGATGACTGAAAAACGAAGAGTATTTTAAAAAAAAAAGTGAAAGTGTGTTGAAGTTGAGGCTAAAAGAAAATGTGGAAGAAAAACAGTGAAAACAGAAAGAAAATAGTTTAAAATTCCTCTTTGACTAGTTTTGAGATGAGGCCTCCTCTTTTTGCTGTGTGGCACCTTTTACTTTCCCCATGGCTACCATGATTACCATGTGTTCAACACAATCTTCATGGAAGCCAACTGTCCATTTCCACAGACGCACCATCCATCCTGTGCTCCTCACCTCTCCGCCTGTCTGTCACTTTGGCTCTGTGTGCATGTGTGTGTATTTGTAGTTATACTGTGTGTACAGTAAAAATGTGACTTCAGATATAATTTGAAATGATTCCTTCTATAGTCTAACTAGACCAATAGACTGTGACTGTCTAATAGATAGATGCTGAGAAGGGAGTTGGCAGGGCTGCTCAACTTTGTCAAATTGATGATCTAAAGGCACAAAATAGTTTTTGACACTACATATGCCATCGTGGGCTGCAGAGGAACAGATAGTTTCAAAATGAGACTTGTACCATTTGTGGTGGAAAAATGACACCTACCCCTTTTAACCGATTGATAAGAAAAGTGATAAACTTTTTGAAGGGGTGAGGATAACTCCTAATTTGACAAGATAACATTGTGTTTCTTGAAAGATTACCAAACGTCCGTGGTTCCTCTACATGTTAATGCTATTAAATATTGAATTTTAACATCTTTGCTGCTTCAGTACATTTCACTTTTTGAGTGAAGGGTGAGAAGGAAACACTTCAGACTGTACATACAGACTCACTGGTGACAAGAGACCATTTTTCCTTCATGACTGTGGTGTGTTTTTACTGTGTGTGTGTGTGTGATGTGATGGAAATGGTGTGTATTTAAAATAAAAATAAAAACTTGCATATGCACACAGAGATTGAGATGGTGGTGATGGAGAAGTGTAAGGTGTCAGAGCTGACAGAGCAAAACATCACTGATGAGGAGAAGACCGCTGCAGCCACCCGCACACACGCACACAGGAGCAGGTACATGTATCAGAACACTCTGAACTGTTAGATTTGTGTAGAGAGTGATGGAGAAAGTGGAGAGAATGAATAGAAATAAAGATTGAACATGTGATATCTTTCCCTCTCTCTCTCTGCAGGCCATTCTTAGACATGGTGTACAGTGCCCTTGACTGCACTAATGACGACTACCACGCCCTGTTTGTCCTCTGCCTGCTTTACGCTGTCTCACACAGCAAAGGTTTGTCTGTTGGCCTCTCTTTTCATGCACATTCACTTTGTTGGTTACAGTAACTCATCCAAGAAAGTTGGTGACTGAAGATAACTGCTACACATTTAAATTAACGCAACAGTACCATGAGCAGTGTTTTATAGACAGGCAGCCTGGGCTTGGGGTGGTGCCATGAAAGTGCAGAGTCTGGTTATTATTTTTTTGTACATTTTCCTCATCTGTTCTGCTTTCCATCTTTGTAGGTATAAACAGTGATCTTCTGGAGCGGCTGCAGCTGCCAGTCCCTGACCAGGAGAGGAAATCCTACAGCTTGGTGCTGGTGGAGAGACTCATCCGAGTTATGAGCCAGGCAGCGCAGCCAGGTAACAATCCCTGTCTTATTTCAGGATTCCAGTTTGATTTGTTATTGCTGCTAAACAAACCTGAATAGACCCATAAGATGGTCTGAATTTTTTGCCTTCCATTTCAGCTGGCTGCTGTATTAGTGCATATAAATGTAGTTAAATGTGGAGCTCAAGAACCATATGAACATTTCATGTTATGAACATATTTTGACCTATAAATGAAATATTAGAAATTATCCCTTGTTAATTTTACTTTAGGTCACTGTGGAACTGTAGGAGTACTGCTATAAGTCACCCTCATTACTCATTCGTGTTATTCTCTTATGTGTGTGTAGATGGTAAAGTCCGCCTAGCAACACTGGAACTAAGCTGCCTTTTATTAAAACAGTCTGTGCTATCTGGAAACCACTGTATAATTAAAGACGTTCATCTCGCCTGTCTGGAGGTACAACACACACGCACGCACACACACACAGTCATGTCTTACTAAGGTTGTGACACTCATACACATAATTAATTTATTAGACCCTACCCCTAACCATCAAAACTAATGTCCATACAAAATTGGCATCGGAGTAGAATGTGTCCTCATGACCATAGAAAGACATCCTGTTTCTTATACTGTCACGATGTCATACAGACTCAGACTGAAAACCACAAAAGATTTTCATGCAGGTGGAAAGTTTGATGTTGAGCCATCCATAGATGTTTCTCTTCCAGTACAGTGACACAGCTACTTTCCATATAACTTTTATCACTTCCTCACAATCCAAAGCTGCAGGAATTTCTTAAGAGTTCTTTTCTGGCTATGACCTAGGAAATACTTTGGCATCTCTTCTCCCTCTCTCCTAAAAACTGCCCACACTTGCACAGCATATTTTTAATTTCTCAGCCTTATAGGAAATTTTGTATTTCCTCTTTTGTCACTTCAGGCTTATCCTTGCCCAGTCCACCCTGTTTCTCATTATTCCTGCTTTCTTTCTTCAGAGTTACAAGAAGTACTTGTGTTATTGCTTGTGTGCTTTTTTTTGTTTTTAAATATCTGTTTCCAGTATTTCAACAAATTCAGCATTTAAAAGTGAAACCTTGCCTTATTATTTTGTAAACCAATCTGTCTGTTGAGGTCTTTACCATTGGTGTCAGTGTCTGTCATGGGGAAATAGCTGATCAGTTCCTCACTGAGAGGAAAACAGGCAAGAAATAGTCGAGCGCATAACCCCTGTGTAAAACAGCAAACCTTGGTTGTCATGTGGATTGAACAAAGGAAATATGACACATTAACACGTAAACCGTCGCTGTAATAACTGCATGTCAAAAGGTTAAATTTTTAGCCTGATCATAGAACTTTATATCACTAAATTATTGGTAATGTCTCTTACCTGTCAGTTGAAAATACACATTTAGTAAAGATTTGAATGTGTTTGTTTCAGTGTTTGCCACATGATGAATGTATTTTCCATTTCTTCATTCTGCGTATGTTTCATGTTTGTGTTTGCAGGGTGCAAGAGAAGAAAGTCTGCATTTATTGCGGAGATTCTACAAGGTGAGTGCGCACAGTGACACACAGTAAAGCACAATCTTTGACACAAGTACATGCTTATCTTACCTAACACACACCCATGCATCACTAATCTACAGAAAACAGTACTCGCAGCTACCCACACATATGTGTACAAGGTATGAGAAAGGACAAGTTAAATGACAACTGCCATCTAAAAACACATTCTGGCAAAAAGGTTAAGGTTATTGATATAAATATTTTGCGTTGTACTATTCCTGACTGCTGTAACACAAAAGGATTTCATCTGATAGTCACTATTCTAGCTGCTCAGACAGCAAGAATCTGCATGTCTCTCTGAGTGATCTGAGAAATGCAGACAGCTGCTGGGGCGAGTATGGGACAATAATTTAGGTACGCGAATGAAATGAAAGTAGAAATAAAACAGAACCGGACAGGTAACATCGTGATGTTACAACCAGTTCTTCTTATGTACTGTGTCATAGTAACCCACAACTAACCGTTAAACATGCTTTGTCTTTTAAGTGAACGCCAAACTTCCAGTAGACACGATTATATTGTCATGTGCGTGCATGCATGTGTGTCAGACACTGATTTACAACTGAAACATTTCCTTGAAGGTCTAACTGAATGTGTTTCCCATATATGCTGTTTGTCATGTTTATACACAGGCAAAGTGCTTTCAGTTTCTTTTTGAATGTTTCTGGATTATCAGTTTTGGAATCAGTCAAAGGAATTCTGATTACCTGGCCTCATGACCTTTCTACCACATAGGTCAGCGTTCAGCAAAATATATTTGATCAAACATGGCCATAGACAAAGGAGCTAGTTGGTTATAAATCCACATATATTTTCCTTTTTTTTGTATTTTTGTTGAAACTAGTTTCTGTTAAATCCCAGAAAACAAACATGTAAAAACCTGTTACCTATGATCACAGTGAACCATAGCACGTCTCTTTAGGATAAATCTTGTCTTATTAAACATGTTTATTTGGTTACAGTATATCTTTATATTAAATTTGGGAATTAATAAAGTGCTTCATTTTGGGAATAATTCTGATCTCTAATCAAATGTGAATTAGACTTTTCTATCAGTTATATGATTGCAGATCAACTTAGCATCATGTCCATTAGTTCATTTCAATAATTTAAGTGTCAATCAATCAATGAATGTTAATTGGTAAAAGAAGTAAATAAATCATTTAAAAAATCAATTTAAGATATGAAGCATTTGATTTGCTAATTAATTCATTGTTGCGGTTTGATTTTACCTTGATCAATAAACATTTAATTTGGTGGCATTTTATTGTTTAATTGATATTGATTCTAGTTACCTTTTAACTGTGATGACTCTTGTCATATAACTGAAATGCATCAGAGTAGCTAGATGAACTAAACATAAAATCTCTGTATAGATGCTCAACTATGCGCATCCAAACAACTTGCCTTATCTTTCCAGTGTTTCCTGTTTTGGTTCATAACATAATTTTGTCAAAGGGACGTCATTTAAGAATTTCTCTCTGATTGCTAAGCACAGGAGATTGGCAGAGCGCTGATAGTCTGAGGTTTAGCAGAAGAGTAGTCAAAAAAAGTTTTGTATTTCCAGAAAAAAGGCAGTCTTTGTTTACTAAATCTCTTGTCTATGTGGTCACGTTGGGTCTCTTCCCTGGAGCAAAGTGTGACTATGAACACAAACAATAGAGACTGCACATCAATGCCACCATAGAGAATGAAACCCAAGTGTTGTGTTCACACAGTGTCCGTACACTGTGTATTCTGTTAAGGCGCGTCACCTGAGTGTATGATGTAAACATGGAATAGATAAGTGATAAAGAGGAAAGTAATTGTTTCAGGACAAAGTAGCACCTTGTTTAGCGTCATCAGTGTTTTGGATAAAGAGATGTGTCCACTGGAATCAAGCCCATGCCTTTTAAGAGCAGGATTACTATTGCAACAACACATCATCAGTAGGGTAAAACTAACCTGTCTCACGACGGATATGTGAATGATTCTAAAGAAAACCTAGAATGGCTTGTTGTTAATTTTTATGTTATGTCATCACAGGGCGAGGAAATCTTTCTTGACATGTTTGAAGATGAATACAGGAGCATGACAGTTAGTATATCCCTTTTCATACCAACAAAAAGTAAAAATAATCAACTTGAGCATACAAATATATTCCTGTTGTTAATGTGTGGATGTGTATGGATGCTGTACTCATGCTCATGTGTGTATGCTGCAGAGTAAACCACTGAATGTGGAGTATTTAATGATGGATGCCTCAGTCCTGCTGCCACCCACCGGCACCCCTCTGACTGGCATCGACTTTGTCAAGAGATTACCCTGTGGAGACGTTGAGAAGACACGCAGAGTGAGTCCACATTTCATGACATTGGCTCTCAAAACAGCTGCTTTTTAGAGTCCTAGGAAATCAGCTCGTGAGGCTTTGGGGACACATGAAAAGTGTACTTATTTAAGTAATAGCTGGCATTTTCAAGTACCTAAACTCAAGTAATTAAACTAAAATGCAGTGTATGATTTTGTGTTAGATCTATGCCATAGCCATGTACCGCGCTCTGTAGCCGATATCGTAGCCTGACTAGCACCTCCTCAGAAGTGTAGCTTCACATTGCAGCAGCTGTGATTGTCGCTTCAGTGGCTGCTCAGACCATGTCCTTTGTCGTCTTCTCTTTTCTGTGCTACAATAATTTCAGCAAAAACGTTAACTGCTCTTCAACATCTCTTAGCTCCAACTCTTAACACAATCCACTCTTTTTTTAGTCACCATTGTTTGCAGTCGCGACTCGTTGCAACTGCAAACAATGGTGACACACCAGCATACAAGTATAAATAGCTACGTCGCTGCATAGCTCTTGTATAGCCTCTGGCATTGGATCAGTGTGTGCACAAATTGGCCTTAACTATTGGCAGGACTCCAAGGCTCAGATAAAAGGTAGAATGTATTGTTTTGTTTCTGACAATGACAGTTTGGATGACGATGATGATTTAGAATTATTCTTTTCATTGGGTTGCTGTACATTATTGTAACTGTGAGTTTCAGACAGGAAATTAGATTTATCTTGACATTTCTCCGGGTGTGTTGGTGCATATGTGATTGTATGGACCTCTCCACTCTGCACAGGCGATCCGTGTCTTCTTCATGTTGCGGTCGCTTTCACTTCAGCTTCAGGGGGAACCTGAGACACAGCTGCCTCTGACCAGACCTGAAGACCTTATCAAGACAGATGATGTCTTAGACCTCAGTAAGACATACACACAGAAGCGGAGGTGTACTGTACACTCTCAGAACCCAAGAGTTGATGTGCTTAAATAAAATTTCAGATTAGGTAAGAAAAGTAAAACAGACAATATTAAGTGTAACCTAAGACAGTCAATGGAGGGAAGTTGGACATGTCTTCCTAACTACAAGAGCAGGAGAGAACAATAACAATCACATTTACTGTTCTCCAAAAAGAACTTCCATCAATCTGCAATTAGAGCAGAGATTTCTGACTCACATTAGGAATATGTCATGCACATTCTCGCTCTTCGCGAGGAAACAGTCTTTAACAAGGCACATGCACATGCAAACACTGACAACCACGAGAGCGAGACATCAACATACGGACACACTTACAGGCATGTATGCACACAGCTTTCCCACACAAGAGAACACGAACAGTCTTAATGTACACAGGTGTCTAGATGTTATGGAAACTTGCACGTGGTTAGTGCTGCTGTACAGGATATCACAAGTGCAACTGCAGAGTAATGTTTCAGACACTGAGTGCACAAACTTGCAAATGTGAACACGTTTTTTGTTGTTGTTGTTGACGTGTACGTCTGCGTTTGGCTCCTCGATGCAATTTACTGAAGATGTTACTACAATTGACGATGCAGGTGTAAATACCATCACACCCTCACAGCACACCATTTCTCAGTTAAGCCAAGCTGGTAGACTATCCACCAAAAATAACTGGAGGTGAACAGAAATGTTCTAAGTGTGTGTGGTTTAAAAATTGTCTGGGTTTTAGAATCGATGCTTAGGTTATACTAGGACAGCTTGCCACAGTATATGATACAGAAAATAAGGCTGATTTCATTTGAGCTAAATTATAATAAATGATACATTATAATATCTTGTACCTAAGTTTTCAGGCCCTAACAGTAGAGAGAGGATGCTTTCAAAACTAATGTTATGAATAAGTTTGTTTTAATCTTTTATCTTTAATCTTTTGATTTATCTTTAGATTTTCTGGATTTTTTTTTTTTTTTTTTTTTTTTGTGACAATATATCTGCTGGTTTTGAGAAATGGTAATCGTATTACATACATCTACTCTTTGATTTGTTTCCTGGAAGGTTATGCTGCTGGAGCTCTCTCAAAATAGTCACCATATGTAGAGATAATATTCTTCTTGGAACAGAGGAAAGACATACAACATACACTTTATGTACAGCTGCCATAACATGCTCAGCTATTTGTAGTGTGACTCAGAGTGATACTGTCGAGTCGACAAGAACAATAAATTAGGCAGCTACAATTTGTTCTGTTGAATCTCTGGATTCAAGTTTTTATAATTATTAGCAAATCTCAAGCCTCGATTTGATGAACTGAATTCTAAATTGAAATATATTGTTTTTAAGTTGAAGTGTAGAGTATTTGAATTTCACATTAAATTAATTAAAAGCCAGCACATTAGAAAGATAACAGAAAATCAAACCTAAAGTACAACATTAACGCAGCATCACTGCAAAAGTTCACAGCACCTGTAACTTCCAGTCAAGTGCATGAATAGAGTTCTAAACAGACTCATGAACCCCCACAACTGTCTTAATTCTGGCCCAGAAGATGTCAAATTCTTCATGACTCGACATGTGAAGTAATTGCCAGAACAAGTAAGAAACTAGATTGTGAGACCTGATAAAGATTAAAGAGGGCTGCTCAACAAAAGTTGAAAAGAGGCTGCAGCAGCGGTTAAGAGTTATAGGAAGAGCTGTGCTACTGATGACTACTAATAATAACACTGGCCTTTTTTGAAAACTGCACAAAACTGCAAGTTTAGATGTTGCTACCAGAGATGAAAAGACGGCTGCATATTCTTTCATTCTTATAAACCTAAACTTCCTTCAGCAAAGAGCGGATGACGAGAATCATCTGTGAAAAGTGGCAAAGCAGCTGTCAACAGATTTATTCCTGGCAACCATGCTCATCTGTCATCAAAATTAAAGGTGGATAAATAAAATATTCTTTCAAATTAAAAGAATAGAATCTTACTGATAAAGGGTTATGCACTGATGTTGGCCTTCTAATTTAGGGTTTAGTCACAAATGTCTGATAGAATTTGCTTTTTGATTTTAGTGATGGGCAACATGGTGGCTTGGTGGTTAGCACTGTTGCCTCACAGCAAGAAGGTTCCTGGCCTTTGTGTGTGGAGTTTGCATGTTCTCGCTGTGGTCACGTGGGTGTTGTCTGGGTACTCTGGCTTCCACACACAGTCCAAAAACATGTGTGTTGATTGATATACAGGTTGATTGTCAATTCTAAATCGAAGTGAGTGTCAGCCTATGTGGTTGTCTCTATGTGGCCCTGCGATGGACTGGTAATCTGTACAGGGTGTACCCCTGCCTTGCGCCCAAAGAGAGTTGGGATAGGCTCCCGTTACTCCCTGTCACCCTAAAATAGGAATAAGCGGGTATAGATAATGGATGGATAGATGGATTTTAGTGATATCGACCAGGCGTGTAGTCATTTTTTGTTGTATACTGTATATGTGTGTCACCCTGGCAACCTGTCACCCACCTGCAGCCCATCTCACTCCCAGTGTCAGCTCCAGCTTCAGCCCCCTGCGGGTAGCTGATGTGTTGATATTTTTATTTTACTGTTGAAATACGTTTACTTTCACTCTGAGAGTGTTGGGGAGTAGACAGGAACCCCGCCTTCTCTTATTTGAAACAAGTCTATTCCCTCAGCTTTATGTTATGTTTATTTGAATCAGCATTACCTCAGAAGGAAAGTAAGGTTCACCACAAATTCCCCATTGCAGAAAGTGTAATTCAGTATCTATATTAGGTGTATGTAATGATGCAAATAAGGAAAGTCTCTTTTGCTCCATCTGTTTTCTTTTCCTCTTTCACATTTTTGCTCTCCTTATGATGCATTGTATCTTGCACCATCTCTCGTCTGTGTTTTAATAAACTGATTGTAGCTCAAATATTATGAAAAATGTAAACATTTTCAAATATCCATTTCACTTGGAAGAATATACAAACCGTTTTGCATCTATTTTATTATTATATAATAATATATCATGTATCTTATTTATGAATTCAGGTGTTTGAAAAGCAGTAGTATACCATGATGATCAGTTCTTAGAATCACACATGAAGAAAAGAGTTCTTTGCAAATAGCAGTGGGTTATCTGCTAAGCACTGATGGCTGTGCCATTTGTGGCAAATTTAGATAGTCATAGCCTTTCAAAGTTATCATGTCATCGAAGATAATTGAGTTGCAGTTTTGGCACGCAGTTTTTAGAAGCACATCGCTGAAGAATAAGTATATTCTCCTGGTTATTAAAGTGGTCCGATGAGTGGATCAAACCCTTGGCACAGCAGCATGGGCCTTCAGATGCTATGAACACATTTCTCTGTTTAGACGACATAAAACACCCTTAATTAGCTGGTGTGAATAACTAAAGTTCTAATCCGTGAAAGAATCCTATTTTATTTGTCTCAAAATTCTGACGTCTGTCTCTGGTGAGGGGGTGGGAGTATCCCAAAAATAACTTTACAAATAGGCAGAAACAGACCCATTGAAACTAAATGTCTCCCTGCAGGTTTACTTTCAAATCGAATTTGGTGGTTGAAACTGTGACTGTTTTTGTGATTCCAAATGGCAGTCGAGAGACTGTGGCAGATTTAGGCTATGATAGGCTTTAAGAGCAGTCTCACAAGGTGTGACATAACTTCCAATAATTTTCACTCACATGACAAGATCATTTTAAACAGTCTTTGTATATTTTTTACTGTTACTTTCATTTAAGTAAGATGGCTGACTAAGAACACGCTGTTACAGAGTAATTGTGGGGAGAGGGAGGGGTTTTTCCTCATGAGTTGGGGGATTTAAACCTTCCACCCACAAACATCTTTATCTGACCCTTAGGCTGTCACATTTTACCACATCCTCCATCGTAGATGTGGCATCAAAGACCTTTGCTAGTTGCTGTACTTGTGTACCATGTCAGTGTGGAGCAGTTGAGTCGAGGTTTTGTAGATGGCCTTAAAACTGTGAGGTCATGCGTCATTCCCATCAGCAGGAGCTTTGCGATTGTAAACGATGCTTGAGCAATGCACATGTGACTCAAAGGAGAAGGCACAGACACCAATTCAGAATGATACTTATTGACCAGACGTTCTGCACTTTGCTGTGGAGTACATTAGTGGAATTTAGTATTGATAGTAGAACTCATATAAATGCATCGGCTGATATTCTTTCTGTTTGAGTTGTTCTCAGCCCTTGTACATAATTTATCGTGTCACAAAATCAAATTGGAAGAACCTGATACTCAGTTTGTGTTTTCTGGTTTGGATGAGAAATATGACACTTGGCATTGAAAGCTCACTGCTTTGTCTACCATCAGTAATGTTTGTGTAGGTTGGTTATAGACACTTGATAGCTTTAGTGCTACACTACTACCCAATACAGCATAGACTTTTAAGTATGTGTAGTTCTTTTTACTGAGAAACTTCAGTCTATCTGTATCTGGTTTGGTTGTAGAGCAGTGGAAAAACTGTGTTTTACATTAAGTTGTGAGCAAGTCAGGGAAAAAAAAAAAGAAAAAAAAATTTCTAAAGAACTCGAACTTGCTTAACTCGTATGTCTGGGATGGGAGGGAATATAAAAATTCTCTTGACTAAAATGAGGAACCATGTGAAACCAAATCTTTCAAAGATGATGATGGTGTTTTCCTTGCCTTTTTTGTTTGGATGTTTTGTTTGGAAACAAGTTCAGTGACTGAAGCTGTCACTGTTTCCAAAGAAGCAGCTGGACCACATCATCTTGGAAGCCCTTTTGACGCAACCCCCACTGGGTCAAATTAAGTTAAATTAAGTCAATGTGGCAGTGAGAGGGCTTTCCCAGCTGGCCTGGGGATTCAGTCTATCAAACTTCCCTAAGTTTCTCTGACCATTTAGCTATTAGCGTGCCTTTACTATCATACTATTTTGGGGACTCCTCCTTCACTTGGTGGTGCTTTCTGGTGTTTGAATGTGTAAAGTCAAGATCCTGGTAACTCCCACTCATCCTGTAATATTGTTTAGAGAGACAGTCATCTACGAGCCATGATGTGTGCATCAACAGCTCTCTGACACCGAGAAAAGAAAACAAAAGTTTTGTACACTTTTATTGTTCAGCGGAGCAAATATGCTGCGTATTCAAAACCTGACCATATCCGACCCACCAGCCGAAAGATGCACTGGTCAGGAGTCGAGAATAGAAACCAAGAAACCAAGACCATGAAGTTACGTAGAGGAAATGATTCAGCAAGAGACACAGAAATTGATCGGGTGTTGTACCTCAGTGTGGTATTACCACTTTATTACTATACTACTACTATACCATTACTACTATATTTAGAGCCAGTCAGGGTAGGTGATACTTACACCAAAACTAGTGTTTTAGGTCAATTTAGGTTGTCATCAGTCCCAAATATCATGTTTGCTTTGTATTAGGTAACTGTGGTAAATTGTGTGAAGGCTGGAGTAAAGAGAGGAAGATGCTGAGGTGGTGGCTCCAAGATGTCTTGTAAAAATATATATTTTAAAATAAATACTCATAAATAATAATAGTAATAATAAATATTTTATTTCCATGTCCATATTTGACTTTCTCTTTGCTCCAAAGCTTTTCTGAGTAAGATGAATCATTGTGTGATTTTTTTCATGTGTAACATAAAACAGAAGTAGGCTGTTAAAGCTACTGTGTTCTTATTTTATGTGGCATTGAATTAGTGGTCAAGCCTGTCCCAGTGAGCTGTCATTAATTGCGTGTGTCACACACAGACACACAAAAAAGATGAGTAGATGCTACTGTTAGTAAAGAAGAAGTTAAACTGTCATTAATGACTCATCTTTTTTTTTTTTTTTATCTAATGTGATCAACTAATTAAGATGTTGTGAACTAGGGTAAATATTGACAAAGGCAAGCAGGGAATCCTCTCACCTGCTCTTTTTACCTGAAAAGTAACTCAAGTGATGAACTGAAATCATTTCTCACCTGTGTCAAGGCCCAGAGGAGGCATTGAGACATACCTCGACCTGAATAACACAGCAGCACATTTACCTTAATGTCTGTCACCTTTTTTAGATAACAGTGACCTAATAGCCTGCATGGTGGTTAGTAAAGATGGTGTCCAGGCCCAGAGGTTCCTCGCTGTAGACGTCTACCAGATGAGTCTGGTAGAACCAGAGACCAAGCGCCTTGGATGGGGTGTTGTCAAGTTTGCTGGCCTCTTGCAAGTAAGAGAAAAGTGGTGTGTGTGTGTGTGTGTGTGTGTGTGTGTGTGTGTGTGTGTGTGTGTGTGTGTGTGTGTGTGGTGTTTGTTGTGCAAAAAATTCTTTGTTCAGCTCTTCCTTTTTCTGTGCTCTCATGTTTCTTGACCCCTCAGTTCACTGCCAGTAATTTGGATTTTTGTTTTTCTCTGTTTCTTCTTCACTGCATCCTTCAGGTGTTGATCTGTTTGTTATATCATTTCAGACAAGAAATGTTAGATATCCTGTATATCATGAAGGAGCATACTGTAACTTCTTCCTGTCATTTCTGGGTATTTTGACAATGATCAGTATGTGTAGTCATACTGTGTTCCGCTTACAGTGTTTTCTATAATGTCTATATATTCTCTGATAGGATGAAGTGATACTGACATAGGTTTTTCTAAAGAATTTTTAAAATAAATGAACTGCAGAATATATTCAATCTGCTCTTGTGGAACTGATATTGGTGATAGTGTTCAATCTTTCCTATGCGTTCTGAACCTACTGTGTATAATATATTTCCTTCCTTCTTCATGCTTAATAAATATAATGACTGTGGTTTTTGGTTTGACCTCATTTATATCTTTCTTAATTATCTTAAAATTATTTTTCACTTTCTTTTTGCATTTGTTTATTCTCGTTTTTGTTCTCCCACAATTTTGTTTGGCGTTTTCATTCCTGTTTTTTGTTTTCTCAGGTTTTTTACCTTTTTTTTTTTTATTTCTTTGTCCTTAAACTCCCTTTGTCTAATCTAAACCTTTTAATCTTTCATTGTTCCCTCCCTTTTGTCCTTCAACAGGACATGCAGGTGTCTGGCGTTGAGGACGACAGCAGAGCGTTGAACATAGTCATCCATAAGCCCAGCTCCAACCCCCACGCCAAGCCGCTCCCCATCCTGCAGGCCAACTTCATCTTTGCTGACCACATCCGCTGCATCATTGCCAAGCAGAGGCTGGCGAAAGGTCGCATCCAGGCCCGACGCATGAAGATGCAGAGGATCGCAGGTTGGATAAAAAAAAGAAGCCTGTTAATCCTTTTGTCCTCACTCACATGGTTAAAATGACCTGTTGCTTTGCACAGGAAGCCAGAATAGCTGCTCTTGAATCAGGAAGTATTTCAGAATATGTAGCAAAACTGAAATGTCTTCAATAAAATATATTACCAAACCACAAAATCAAACTACTAACTATTTTAGTTCATTGGAACTCACTTTACTAAATGAATTAAACTACTACAGTTATTTCCCCAAAATCTTCCCCAAGTCTTTCTGATTTAAAATGACTTCCTCTATTTTCTTTCTCTTTATTTTACTTGCCCCTCTGTTTTGTAAATTCACAGAAATGCTGTCAGAGCGTAACAGTTTAGATCTTTTTAACAAGTTAATGCTGAAAGTTATATCTCTTAATTCTGTTGTTTACTGTTCTTTACTCTTTATGTGGTGCTTTAAAAAACTTCAGCCAAAAGTCTAAACTTTGCTTTTTGTATTAACACATTTCATCATCCAAGAGAATCCTTTTTTAGTGTAGATACAGATGTTTGAGGTTTGCTCTGGAAAGGAGAGGAATGAAGGTTAGCCACAGCAAAACAGAGTACATGTGTAAATGAGAGGGACTCAAGTAGAACGGTGAGGTTACAGGGAGTAGAGGTGGAGAAGGTGGAGGATTTTAAGGACCTAGGGTCAACAGTCCAGAGCAATGGAGAGTGTGGAAAAGAAGTGAAGAGACGTGTGCAAGCAGGTTGGAACGGGTGGAGGAAAGTGTCAGGTGTGATGTGTGACAAAAGAGTGTCAGCAAGAATGAAAGGAAAGGTGGACAAGACAGTGGTGAGACCAGCAATGTTGTCTGGTTTAGAGACAGTGGCACTGAGACAAAGACAGGAGGCAGAGCTGGAGGTAGCAGAGCTGAAGATGTTGAGGTTCTCTCTGGGAGTGACGAGGATGGATAGGATCAGGAATGAGGACATCAGAGGGACAGCTCATGTTAGATGTTTTGGAGAAAAAGCCAGGGAAGCCAGATTGAGATGGTTTGGACATGTTCAGAGGAGGGACAGTGAATACATTGGTAAAAGGATGCTGAGGTTAGAGCTGCCAGGAAGGAGGCCTAGAGGAAGACCAAAGAGGAGGTTCTTGGATGTAGTGAAGGAGGACATGAGGATAGTTGGTGTGGGTGAGGAGGATACAGAGGATAGGGTTAAATGGAGGCAGAGGATTCACTGTGGCGACCCCTGAGGGGAGCAGTCCAAAGGAGAAGAAGAAGAAGATGGAGTTGCTCACCAGTGACTGTGCTTTCTCTCTCAACAGTCTGATTCGTTAGAATCACATACATCAATTACTTATTCACATTAAAATGTGATATATGAAATCCTGTGAACACAACAAAGTCAGGGGGGATGTGAATCCTGCCAATACAGTCACAAAAACATTTCAAATTCTCACAGGCACCGTGACCCACTTGTAATAATAACAAATACATGAGCACCTTTTTTTCTCAGACATATCCCAACAAAGTTTGAAACTGGCCCATTACTGTGACTGAGGCAGACATGACTCTCTGCAGAAGTTTTATTTATATTCCTTTGCCTCTCTGCGTGCAGCTCTGTTGGACTTGCCAGTGCAGCCCAGTGCAACAGAGATTTTGGGTTTCAGCCAGACAGCAAACGCTTCACCCAGTGGCCTGCCTTTCCGATTCTACGAGCAGTCAAGACGTGCACCCAACGACCCCACAGCGAACAGATCAGTCTTTGCCTCCGTCGACAAAGTACCAGGTACCAGACAGATAACCAGGGTTGATTGCTTGCACATTGATTGATTGCTGCAGCCTGTAAACTACTCCAGACAAATCCAGAAACTGCTTCTTGCTGACTTTAAATCTAAATATAGACGACACCAAATTAATTGCAGAACAACTGGAATGAAGTGCTCCATACTTCATAGGGAACTTCCCCTGACTCCCCATTCATTTTTTAAAATGTGTGTATTTCCAAATACCATTTTCTAAAGTTTTACATTATGTTCAGATCTGTGGTCATGGTTAAATCTTTTCCACTGGTTTACATTACCTGCTGCAGTTTCTGAATATGTCTTTGTTTATCTCACCAACGAAACCTGCTCCCCTCTCCAAAGGTCCAGGTTTCTCCCATGTCAAAATAATAGGACGTCAAGCTGTTACTGGAGACTGTGTTTATGGAAATGTGTTATTAGCCACTAAAAAAAAGTGAACGTCTTTAGGGAAGTTTCACTTATATAAGGTTTTAAAACAGTTTGATGAGGGGGATTTAATTTGGTTTTGAGATGAAGGCTCAGAATTGCTCGAGTCTAAACACACACATACATACACATACATGCACTGTGGGCCTGACAGACACACACGTCTCATTGTATATGAGTGTGTATTCTATGCCCTACACAATTTTCACCGGTCTGAGATATGCTCAGACGAGAGAATCCCCCAGCAGTGGTAACACATGAGTGTGTGTGTATCTGTGTGTTTGTGTTCGTGTGCGCCATCCCCAGGTTTTGCGGTGGCTCATTGTGTGTCTCAGCACAGCCCCTCACCCCTCTCCTCCCCCTCACCTCCCTCCAGTGGGAGTGGGAGCACAGGAAGATGTGACTCTGTTACTGCAAGCACAATATCAGCTCAGAGCCCTACAGGTAGCACACACGCACACAAAGTACACACAAAGTACACAGTCCCTGTACACGAGCACTAGCACAGAGGAGCACAGACGGTACATTATTATGAACAGGATCTGGGCTATGAAGTAAATACATAAATTGCAAAAAATAAAATGCCACAAGTAACATTCAGATACACCAATAGAGAGTAATTTCTAACAGAAACAGTTGTAGTAAGCTAGTAGTAGATTCACACTATAGCACACACACCCACATACCATTGTATACCTTGAATAATGGGTGTGACTATGCTCTGCATATGTACACATGCCACAAAAACCATAAGAGGTTGTGTTGGTGTTCGTTGAGCCGTTAGTATAGAAGCATAGGGCATATAGATCTGTGAGTCATACAGGCGTCTGTAAATCATTACATTTTGCCAGTCAGAGCAGCTGTTACAGACGTGCACCTTAACCCAGTAGAATCTGCTATAGGTGACCCAGGTCACCACACTTTCGTTGCAGCATGTCATTGATTATTATAAAAGTCAAATCTGTTATACACTCATCACCCACGAAATGAAAACCATGGCAGCTGAAGTGAATAACGATCATCTCAAAACTGTGGCATCTGTCAATGTGGGATATATTAGGCGGCAAATAAACACTTTTTGAAGTTGATGTGTTGGAGGCAGGAAGTATGGGCTGATCTGAAACAAGCTCAGCCTTGTTAGAACATAACTGCTTATTCTTTACATTGTAAATGATGAAAAGTATGTGGCATGTGAATTTAGAGCATATTGTTCAGTTTCACTGCATTAGAGTACTGAAGAATTTGTTTTTCTTACTTGCTTCACACTGTTTTTTTTATATCATGCATGTTTATTCTGCTTTTACAGATACAATATTAGTAAAGTAGGAGCTTTATCAAGGAAAAGTCATATAATTTCCCTGCAGGGCCACAGGGGGAATACTTAAAAATCTGTTTTACTCTGAGTTCACCTATCTCCCACTTTTCTCTGCTCTAGATGATAGTACATTTTTGGAGCACACCCCGCCTTCCTCCTCCAGTGGAGAAGGTGAAGGAGGAGGTGGGGAAGTAACACTAGTCTCCTCTACTCCCTCGACCCCAGTCCCGGCACCGGCCCTGGCCCCGAGCCTCACTCCTGCCTCCCAGCCCACCATCTCCCTGCTCACTGACAACAGTGCTGACACCCTCAGCGTCGAGTCGCTCACCTTGCTGCCCCCTGCCGACTCGCCGCACCTGCACCCATGCACCAGCCACATTTCTACGACGCACTCCCTCCTGAGACCAGACGCTTCCATCGCAGAGGAGGAGGAGGACGAGAAGGAGGGGGATAGGATAGGAGAGCAAAAAGAAGAGGAGCTGCAGGAGGAGGAGGAGGAGGGGTCGCCGATGGATGAGACGAAAACGGATGCAACAGTAAGAGATGAAACCACGGCAACAGAGTTGGTCACACCCACTGACGAGACAGCAGAGGGAGGAGAAGACGCTGAGGGTGAAGACATTCCTTTAGAGGTGGATAGACACCTCTGTGCTGCAGAGCTGCAAGAAAGCAGCGACTCAACAGCTGTAGAGTCTGCAGAGAAGACAGAAGATGCAGAAGCACACATTGGAACACCGGACTCTCTTGAACTGGATTAAGCAACAGACACATTGATGTTCATGCACTTAAACTCATCTCTAACACACACTGAGGACAGCAACGTGTGATAGTTGAACTACTCAGCGTGGCTGCAGTATATTTTCATGTTGCAGCCTGTAGGTAGTGAGTAGTCCAGAGGCTTTTGGAGGCATCTCAACATTTGTGTTTGCACATGAAGAAAGACTCTTTACTGAAGACGAGACAAACACTGGTTGGGCTCAAGGAAGGCTCAAAGCACATTTGAATTTCTGTGCACGCGAGTGTGTTCTGGTGTGAGGATGCAAAGGTTTTTAGCACGCGTGCGTACAAGCGCAACCAGCAACGTTTTTTTACTCGATTGTCACCTGAAAGACACACACATACGGCGTGCTGCTCCTGTGAGCTGTTCATCCACCTGCGAAGTTTTCAAAGACCTGTTCTATTTTTGTGTCTTATGTTGGCGTAACAGCTCACCCCTACTTTTTTTTTTTTTTTTTTTTTTGTGGTGGTGGTCACTACAATGCTAACACACACACACACACCCACACACACACACACGGTGCATACAGTGCACACAGAGTCCGCCACACTCGCCTTTTAACCACTGCATGTCACACCTGTTTGTCACTGGGTAGGTGTGCGTGCTCTTCATTTGGTTTAGTTCTTATTTTTCCACATGTAAAGTAACGATCCATTCGTTTACCATTGTCTCATTGGTGTCTATTACAAGGAACAAATTAAGTAATTTGTATAATCTAATAAACAGTGAAACGGTTTGGTTTATAAAACCCTGACAGCTTCATAAAGTGCTGCTGTGATCAGTGATCTTAGGTGTGTCATGAAACCATTTGCCTTCAGGTCTGCACACTGGGTTGAATGTATCTGCTGTTTGCCCCTCAGGTGCTGACCTGAGCTTTTACTGTGTTTTATTTTGGAAATGTGTTTAAATAGGTAAATGCTTTAAACACTAGTGGCTTTTGGGAAACTCTCAAAGAAAGACTGAAAGAAGAATTTTTGGGTAAAATAACAAATTTTTTTTCCTCCTTCTGACAAAGCATAAAATGTTTTTCTTGGAAAGGAAGTCGAAGTATAATGTGATTCATTGCGCCAAAGAAAGTGTTTTGTTTAAATCCTGGAATCGCTGAAAAAAACTACCCTAAGAAACACAAAGACACTCGATCACCATCACATTTGCTTTCAGTTTTAGAAAACTAGATACTGAGGTCAATGTCTAGGAACCAAACCCTAACCCTGCCCTCTTCCTTTAAGACAGACAGACAGACAGATACTTTATTCTTTCCCAAACTGGGAAATTCCACTGTTGCAGCAACAAATCACGGGCACTGAACATAAACGTAAATCTCACATGAAAAGAAAACAACAGAAGAGATTATTTAAAAAACACAGAACACAGAGAAGATGTGTTGTACAGAGTTATGGCATGAGGCAGGAAGGATTTCCTGTAGTGATCCTTGAGACAACGAAGCTGTCCGAGCCTTTTGGAGAAGGCGCTGAATTAAGCTTTATAACTGCAATAATCAGAAGAGCTAACCAGTGAGGGGTGAGATGAATGTAACGGACAACTTGGAGCTCCCAGCCACATTGTTATTTCATCAGTGTGAATAGGATTGGTGTATTTTGACCTCAGTTTATGGTCTGACTTCAACTTTTAAGAAAGCACACTGATTGTTTAGAACCTACTTCCCTGTCTCCACTCGTGTCTGTGAAGACTCAGTCATTCAGGTGAAGTTATCTAGAAGTTGAGTCATCTAGAAGCTGAGGCAGGGCAACTGGACTTCTAGAAAACTGGAAGTCCAGTTGCTCTGACTCATTTTCTAGATATTTCCCTGTCTTCTCGCCATTTTCTCTTTCCTTTTCTCTTCTGCCTTTGCTTTTCGGCTCACTCTCTTCATTTCTGTGCCATTTTCACACAGCTGAAGTCTTAATGCTCGATCACTCTTCTGATTTTACTCTGTACAGTCATCAACAGGTTTATAAAGGAGAAATTCAGAGCAATACTCTTTTTTTTTTTTGAGTCTGTCACTTCCACCATGCTGCTGTAAATAGCAGAAGAATGATAGTGATGATCGCTGACATGCTGAAGAGGCTTGGCACTGTTTGTAGAGCCGACGCTGGTGATTTGCAGGGAACATGCCGCCATGTTGCAAGACAACATGGCGGCATGTTCCCTCCAACTACTGGCAGCCTCCACCAAAGCTTGCCATAACAAGCTTCCATTATTGAGTCTGTGATTGTAGTGTGTGAGTCTGTGTGTGTAATACGTTTGTATGTTCTGTAAATGCTTTTGGCTTTTAAACCTGTAATTATTGTTAATGAACAGAAACAGAGGAATAAATAAAGAACTGCAATAAATTATTCTACTTAACAACTTAGCGTACAGGATGAGCCTTGTTATTGTGTTCGCAGAGAGAACAGTTGCTTTTTTGTTTGTTTTTTTATGTTTTGTATTTATTTATTTTATCACTGGGGCTCGTGCTTTCTCGTCTGTCATGTTTTTTCCTTCTTCAGAGAATCACAGCAGAAGAGGTTCTCCTCAGTGTTTGAGCAAGAAAACCACAGGAAGTATTAGAAAAGCACTGCCACACCAGGAGCTGAGTGTGTGCAGGCTTCTGCTGGCTGTGTTTTCATGTGCACAAAGGTTCAGAGAAGATTTGTAATTATTTGATGTCATTTGCTTGGAATGTCCTAAAAGTCTGAAACTGAAAAGGAGTCAAGGGTCAGGAAAACCTGTAAAACTACACTGAGGATGCAAACACCCACACAGTGACCTTCAAGCTGCAGTGTAAAACTTTTCTGCAAAGGAAACGTCCTACATTTCATCTCAGCGATCCGGTCTAAGCTTGAGTTTGAAACCATTTTTAAATGTACAAGTGACGTCTGTATCTGCGTCTCAGCCAAATTCATATTTGTGTGTCAGATGGCCAAATACCAGGACCATGACGTTGCCTTTACACCTTTTGCGCAGTGCTCCTGTGGCTGCCGGAGGAGCCCTCAGTCATCTTGTGGTCGGTGCATGTTGCTTTTATCGCGGTTCCTCTCTTCAGGGAAGTCTGGTTATGTGTGCGTAAACATGTGAATGGGTTCCTGGTACTGCAACGATACTGAAATAGTGTAGTGTCTGTGCTAACCTCAGTCATAGCATTAAATTTAAGGTTTCACTGGAGAGATTTTCGGGAGATTTGATGATTTTCTCTCTGTTAGTGTGCAGTTCAGGTTTCCACCTCTATTGTCATCACTGCTGACTTTCAGCCTTGACGGCACTCATCTACATATACGACTTCTTCATATGATTGTTGATTAGCAACAGGTACAGTCCATGGTTTCCTTAGAAATGCAGATTTTATGGAACCTGTGTAGTTTACATCCATGTTCAGACAAAAATGTCACACAGCTGTGTGTGTGTGTGTGTGTGTGTGTGTGTGTGTGTGTGTGTGTGTGTGTGTGTGTGAGAGAGAGAGAGAGATACTGTTGTAGAACTGTTGAATGTAGAAGCTGCAGGCCTTATTGATCCCCTGTTGGAACTGTTATGTTACACAGCCACACTGACTGTGTTGAGGCTTTGGAAGTTGTGTGTGTCTTGTTGAAGAACCAGACACTTTTGGGAAGTCAATTTCAAAACTCTTCTTGTTTTTTTTTTCTTTCTTCTTTCTCTGACGACCAACATTCCCACAATGCTTCCTGCAAGTTGGTTATCACCATGATGTACAATTCTGTGCCAAGTAGGGTTGGGAGCATAAGTCGTGTGGAAGCTTGAGGCAACAAAGAAAAATAATGACTAATAGAATTCAGGAAACTGCATTTCTGCACCACCTGAATGAGCTGTTTTACAAGAAAGTTGGGAATTGCTGTTTGATCACAGAATGAAGTCAAGTCTTGTTGATAACAAAACAGATATGAACGGGTCCCTGGGCCTCTTCGTGTGCACTTTTCTCTTGAGGTGTCATGTAATTGTTTTTTACTCAAGGGTTTGACAGAAAACTCCCAGTGGAGGATTCCACTGAAATCAGCTGAGGAGCATGCACAGTCACAAAACACCTCACCTCACCTTTCACTTCTCAAAATAGGTGGGAATGCCCAGAAATGCATGCATCCTTACTTAAATCTCTGATCTCAGTTTCTAGTTAAAAGGTTCCTAAAAAGTGAGGACTGATAAAAAAGCTTTAGATTATTAAGATATTAAAGTCGCAGTGTTTACTCTAATCTCTGACCACATGTTCCACTGTGGTGTGTGTGTGTGTGTTTGTTCCACCCCCTGTTCAGCCTCTTCCTTAAGCTGTGATAATTATATCTTCCAACTAGCCAAGCCTTCCTTGAATCAAGCTGTGACTATTATGTTCAGTATGACTCAACATTGTGAGTGTGGCTACATTTGTCTAGACCCAAGAGAATAAAAAAAATCCCCACACAGATCAAAGTGCCCGATGCTAAGGTTGGGTTGGAGTGTTGAAGTTCTGGTTAGGTTTGAGGACGGGGTTGGAGGTTAGTTCAAGTTACAGACTCGGATTAGAAATGACGTGCATTGTATGAAAGAGTGACACATACTCTCACAAATGTCATGAAACTGCAAAATTACACCAAAGCATGCTTTCTAAAGATAATGCATACCATTTGAAGTCATAGCTCATATCTGCCTCAATCAGTATAAACATTCTTTAATACGTGCTACTTTGAACTAAGAGTAGCTGGTGACTTAGCCACATGTTTCTTGTGTAAGCCGTCTTTAAGCTGTGGTTTTTTTTAAGGATTAAATCAATTCTTAAGGGGAGAAAGTAGACTAGTTGTATCTTTGTACAGAGCAAGGCTGCTTGTTTATGCTAAGCTAAGGTAATACCAGCAGGTATTGTCATTGCTTTTGGATAATACCTGGACATGAGACAGTACACACCATGTGAAGAGACCAGCAGCCAAATCAGAGTTATGAGGGCCAAACTAGCTGAGTCTGGATGCCTGAGGCAAAACTATCATTCTTTAACTGTGGTCGAGGCCAAGAGGAAATTTCCTAAATTACTGCAGCAGCTCTCTGTTAGATCGTGTGTCAGCATGGCTTTGTTTTGAGTGTTCACAGCAGCTTTCAGCTGTGTGTTTGTCCACTGGGACAAAGTGCAATAGTGTTTACTGCATATGGCCTGTTTGCCGAACACAGGTATGAGTCACGCACTCCAACCA
The DNA here is from genome assembly GCF_900324485.2 of Mastacembelus armatus. Classification (NCBI taxonomy): domain Eukaryota; kingdom Metazoa; phylum Chordata; class Actinopteri; order Synbranchiformes; family Mastacembelidae; genus Mastacembelus; species Mastacembelus armatus. Next base: position 19,879,888 of record NC_046640.1, read on the forward strand.
GGTATATCTACTTGTGTCGGTGTTGCCGCACCCATTACAATAAGGTGACATTTCAGTTTGTGTACAATGAACAATAGCAGTCCTTTGATTACAAAGCAAACTCACTTTTTACACTTCTATGATGGCTTTCTGTGTGCTGTAAAAAAAAAAAAAAAAAAAAAAATCTTGGTTCCTTTTATCTGTTTTGTGCTTCGTACATAATGTTTATTTATAACTCTAGATTTAATGTAAACTGTAGCTCTAACTCTGACCTTGATCTAACATGTCTCTGTCTAACCACTAACCCAAAAATTTCCCACTTCCTTTTGAGGAAATTTTAATCTGTGCTCATTAGCGTGCTACACACACACACACACACACACACATACAGATTCACACAGGTACACAATCACACACAAATTCTATTACAGTATGTGTCACCTCTGCCCCTGTTTCTGGTAAGTGTGTGTGTGTGTCTAAGCGTAACAGTCCATTTACTACCAATGTAACCCCACCCACCTGTCACTTTATTCTCCAGAGATGAATCACTGTAGTGACTATACTGTATGCTACCTTCACACACTTCCTGTGTGTGTTTAACTCTTGCAAACATAACATGATTTGGGGACCAGACGTACCACAAAACTGAAGGAACTGAACAAATCCAGAAAGATCAATTTAAATATATTTTATTAGAAACATAATAGTTGGATCCAACATTGGAAAATATTAAAACAAAATAGATATATTTGACTAAATAAATGGCAACTCTGCTTGGCAGAGAGAGTTGAAAAGAGGTGTGAGGCCTCTACTTACAGTACAACTTAAGCCCAGACCATTTTCTGTGGAACCACCGTCACAGCACTCAGATTTTAAAAAGGACATCAGGTGGTATCTGGGCCATCAGTGCAGCAAACATTTATGTGTGATGTAAACATTCAACAACATTAGAGTATTAAAAATATGCTACAAAATTAAATCTGCCTGGTGCCACTGCTTGTGATGGTTTCAATCTGACCCTCCGCCAAGCCTTGAAACCTCTTAAAGTCCTTCCACAATCCACTTTTAAATATTTCTGGGCCTCTGGTGGCCACAGAAGCACAACAACAGACCTTGCAGTTTCCAGCGCCAGCTCTCTTATTGCTGTAATAGCTCTGTTGTGCCTGTAGTTTTCTCTTAATGCAGCATCACCCAACTTCTGTTGCTCCCTCGAGGCCAAACGGTGCCTTGTCCATGTGTCTCTAGAGGTAATGTATGTTGAAATGTTCTGTGTGGACACCATCCCACTGGAGACTCCCTCTGCTTGACTGTGGTTACAATGTCTCTTGAGAAACATTCGGCATCTCTTCTGCTCAAAACAGGGAGCTGAACTGACCTGTGACCATGGCAACGCAGTCTTAACCCCCATCCCATGATGTGCAGGCCTCGCCAAGCCCTCCAGTTTACTGTCACTTGAAATGAAAAGTAATACTGTCAGAAGTTTACAGGACAAGCTGGTCACAGTTTGTAAGGAAATTCCAGCAGGAAGCCTTGGACAACATGTGTGAGGGGCAGCTCTGAGACCCCGCTCGCTCCACCGCACATCTCCATGATGCGCCTCCTGCACATCTCCTGCAGTGTTGGTGCACATTTCCTGTACGGGGAGCTGAGGCTCTTCTTAGGGGAGCTGATGTAATACTCCAACAGGTCAAAGAGCGTCGGGAAGCAGCGCTGGTTGCCTGACAATGAGAACTTTTGTTCCTTGTACACGATGCGCACGCTGACCGGCCCGTCCTTGGCGTGGTAGGACAGCGTGAAGAAGGTGTTTTTCTGCTGGCTGTCGCGGATGAGGAAGCTGCCCGGCGGTGCGTCCCGCAGCATGCGGTGGGCGTCCTCCACCCGCAGAGCGCCCCAGTAGAAGCCGCTGCGCTCGAGTTTGATTGTTGTGTCTATGATGACCTCACAGTCCTCCTTGCAGGAGAATGTGGGGAAGTGGGTCCGGTACACAGAGGGTACAGTTGAACGTGGGTTTGGAGCTGGAGCGGCCTGATGCTGAAGCTGTTCTGGCTCTGGGCGGAGTGATGAGGAGGAGGAGGAGGAGGAGGACAAGGACGATGATGAAGAAAAAGATGAGGATGAGGAGAAGGATGATAATGACGAGGAGGAGGAGGAAGAGGAGGAAGATGAAGCTGATGATGAGCTTGACAAGTGAGTCTTGTCATGGCCTTCCACTGTGCTGTCGGCTACCATCCTACAGGGGAGAGAGGCCCCAAACCCTCTCCCATCTCTGACCACCACACTGTCATCCTGAGGGCAAAGAAGAAACCAGCGGTTACAACCATCATTTGTTTTATCAGCGACACAGTTAAAAGTCTCAGACTGCACGGCGCTGCGGCTCTGACACTCCTCCGTGGCCGCGCGTACATGTGCGTGTGCGTAATTCAGCGAATGGCTGAGCGTGGGTTAGAAATTCATTCAACTTTCCATTGTTCGGTGCTTCACTTGATATGACTGGAATCTGCGGTTTAGCCAAATTACTGTACAGTCTGCAGACACGCCCACAGTTGTTCATGTTAACAGAGTCAATTTGTCCTTATTGTCTCAATGACATCAGCTAGAAACCAAAGTTTCTCAACTAGTGACAAACAGAAATAAGCTGGAAGCGACAGAAACGTTTCCAATGCTGAGCTGATGTTTCACCTGCAAAATTCACCTTTTGCGTTTGGCTCAAACTGAATTCGTGTTGCTTTAAATTCCAGGCACAGTGATGACTAATTCTATTTCTAATAAATCAGCTCGACAAAGACACTGTGGTGTCTGATCACGTCCATAGATGTTACAGTCAGCTGGACAAAATCAAACAAACGCGGATCCACCTTGTGGATCTGGCAACCCGCCCTCTCCTGCCTTTTCGTCCCAAAAGTCTGTGCCCAGAGAGAAAGCTGAGCTCGCGCTGCAGTTCACAGTTTAATCCGGTGTTTTTCCACTGCACCAGGAATGTGCAGCCATGACCGGTGCAACCGTTTTTTGTTTTGTTTATTTTTTACCCCAAACACCCCAGAACAGTACCGGATCAGTCCAGTCTGAAAAAGATCTTACCGTTTTGTCCTAAGAACAGCGGCGGGTTAAAGATCCGTTTGTGTGTAATCCCAAAGCGCAAACGCTGCGATGAGAACAGTCAGTACCCTGCAGGTAATCCGTGCCGCACGGCATTGGTCGCGTTGGGCAAGTCGGAGGCACTTAGTGAACCCGCTGGATGTGATTTCCACCCGTCAAATCATCTTCATAAGTGTTTTGAAGGCTGCTTGGTGCTGCTTTTATAAGAGCAGTTTGACTCCGCCTCCTGCAGCCAGTAAGATACCGCTGGCTTTTAGCGGCAGACGCTCTTTTTCCCTGAAACAGAACCGAAAGTGAAACTGAGTTAGAGCTGCCCCTTATCTTTTTCACTTCGTTTGAACTGGCTCATTATTTGGAGAATTTCAAGAAAACCACAAAGCCACATGACAGTAGGACGTTTACAGAAAGGCGAATGACAGATTCGAGTAATGACGGCGTTTATTAAATATTCATGATCTGAGTGTTTTATTCAGTTTTAAGGCTCTCGTTATTTCAACATCACCCCCTGTATTCACGGTTTGATGTTGAAACGTGAGGAGAGAGCTGACGTGTGGGATGACCTTGTCTAACTCCATTTATATGAAATGACAAAGGAAGATAAATATGACAGGTCGAGCAGATTTTGCATGTCGATAAAATTCCCTTAGACTTTGCTCAGTCAGGTAAATCCCACCCAGATAATGATCTGTTCCCTCACAGATGTAACTGGTGTCAGGACGTTTTCATGCGTATCATCCAACCTAAAGACAGAACATTCACTGTGAACATTAAGAGGTAGTGAGCGGATTAGAAAGGAATGAAACCAGGTGTAGCTGCTCCACGTCTTTCTTTTTTTTTTTTTTGGTCATCTATGAAATCTTGGTATTGTGACATCCAAACAGTTATTTCTTAACTTTGAGCCATTTGTGCTGTGACTCCTGTTTGTAGTGTAGCAGGAACATTTTCACAACCGAGGGAGTGTCAGCTGTTTAAAGGTGAAGCCATAAACCCTTTGCTGTCACGTCTTTTTGACATTTCAGAAGAATCTGACAGTGAAGTTTATTCTTATGCAGTATCAGGGTTGGCGGTGTAGGTCTACTTTGACTTGAAAATGTCTTAATGAGACCAGATGACTGGTGTTTGGCATGCACCCAGCATGTAGTCATGTCCTAAATATGTCTGAGCCTCCCCATTAACCCATTGTAGTCTTGTCATGTGCAGAATTATGAAACAGACAGACCTGAGAGTTACACTGGGAAGTGACAGCTCAGGTCAATGTAAACGTTGTTTGTACAGACGCAGGTGGGCCGAGCTCCTGGTGATGGTGCTGTGACGGTTATAAAAGAGCAAGTCTGACAAAATAGAAAGTTAAGGAAAGACGTGCAGTCAGCTGGTGCTGCTTAAAGGGGCAAGGGCAGACAGGCAGGCAGGTAATAGCCAAAAAACAAACAAAAAAAAAACTGAGGTCATGCAACGTGTCAGTTTCATTTTGTCACTGATTCAGCCCATATTAAAGTGAGTCTGCTGCTTCCATGATGTGTGTCTGACAGCCCTAATCGTTTTAGACACTGTCTGTTTGCACAAACAAGCTCACACATTATTTTGCCTCTGGATTTGATTAGCACAAACTGCCACTGTTCAGACTTACATTCACCGTTGCCTGAGATTGTACTGACGACAGGAGTCAGACCTGTGCGTGGTGCTGCACATGTGAGGTTCTGGTACATGTTAAATGTAAAAAATAAAGATATAGGCTTTAACACACGTGTCTGTTAATGTCTAAAGATCTGTTTTGGTCTTTGTTGTTTGAGCTTTTTCTTTTATGTAGAGCTGGTGAGCAGCCTGGCAGCAGCGCACAGATGTGCACAGATGTGCCCTGGTAAAGGCTTTAAAGTGGGGCTCATTCTTCTGACCAATCAGAGAAGAAACACACAGGTGTCACTTGATACGTCAACGGGCTCCAGACGTAGCCATGGCAGGTGAGCAGGTGAACAAGTTCCCAATAGTCTTGGCCGAGGCCACACACATGAAAGAGAAAACGCACCAAGTGTGGTAGTAGCAGCAGCCGGAAGTCACGTTGTTGCTGCTTTCGGTTATTGTCGCCCACCAGTTACATCCACAGACCGCCTGGCTCATCCACAGACCGCCTGGTTCATCCACAGACCGCCTGGTTCATCCACAGACCGCCTGGCTCATCCACAGACCGCCTGGTTCATCCACAGTCCGCCTGGCTCATCCACAGACCCACAGACCGCCTGGTTCATCCACAGACCCACAGACCGCCTGGTTCATCCACAGACCCACAGACCGCCTGGTTCATCCACAGACCCACAGACCGCCTGGTTCATCCACAGACCGCCTGGTTCATCCACAGACCGCCTGGCTCATCCACAGACCACCTGGTTCATCCACAGACCGCCTGGTTCATCCACAGACCCACAGACCGCCTGGCTCATCCATAGACCGCCTGGTTCATCCACAAGACCGCCTGGTTCATCCTGCTGTAGCTGTGACTGTAGGGCCTGGATGAGTTGTGCTCTGGTGAGTATTTTACGCAGAATGTGCTGGTGTGTTATTGTTGGTTTGGCACCTGCTACAGCTGCTGTGATTATCATTTTGCTGTGTGTTGCTCTCGTCATTTACCACAGTCCTGTAGCTGAGCTCTGCAGATTGTTCACCTTAGTTTCAGAACAACATGTCACATGTACTGTAGAAAACTTTTCTGCGTAAAACCGCTTCCCAAAACTTTCCGGTGGACGTGCCAGGCCCCAGATTTAGGGAGCTGGTCTCATATCTGTGTGTGTGTGTGTGTGTGTGTGTGTGTGTGCAACAACTTTCTAACGTTTAACATGTGGAGTCCGTCAGCAGAGGGAGGACCTGCTTTACTGCTCTCTGGTTGGCTCTGCATTGTGTTGGTGGGTGAGTAGGGAGTTAAAGGATTGCGTCTGCCTCTTATGTTACATGTCTGTCTTGCACTGCCTATATGAGGTATAGTCCAATTCACTGTTGTGTCTTGTTGTGGTGCAGTGCTAGTGTTGCAATGTGGCTGTGTGCACAGAGGTCTTGCGTGTTTGTTTATGTTTTGCACCTGTTTATTTACTCGTGTGTACTCGAGTTTCATTTCTGTGGAACAGGGACAGAAACAAGACTGAAACACATGCAGCTCAACAAACAGCCTGTTGTGTGTAATTGCAGGTCCTTGCAGACCATTGACAGCGGGTGAATACATGTGGATTCTGTGGTTCGCGTGTCAAAGGAAGAAAATATGTTAATTAAACACATGCATTAACATAAAATGCAGTTATCTGGGATAGGTTTTATTTATCTAAAGGTACTGGATACTTCTACTTTCTTATCGCTTTTCTCTTTGCTCTTCATAGGTGTGTGCAGTGTAGCAGCGTTCACTGATGACATGGAACGTGCAAAGCAAGGAAATTCCTTTTGTGCCCCTGCTGTTCCAGAAGCCCTTTGTAGGAAACAATAACACACTGTTTTATGGTTGTATGTTTCGGACTGTGGAACATCCTGCAACGTGGCTGCTGATTATCAGAAAACATCCACAGCGCCGATGCTCTGATGCTCTGATGCTGCTGTTTTTCGCTTTTAACTTCTGGAAACTGCACAGATACAGATGTCTATTAAATTTTCAATGCATGTACAGTCAGTGTGCAGTAGGTTTCATACAGTTCTACCTGCCCAGGGAATATGATGGGCAAATGGGGTCTATTTGGGCGTGGTTGTGTGAGGCTTTGTTTCATGTAAATTGAAACCTTTGCATCTCAGATTTCACTCGTGTCTCTTATGTCTCCACTGTCTGAAAAGCAGAACCAGTTTTCTTCACTGCAGTAAATCTGTATTTCTTTGGTTTGATGACCTTTATGTTAAGACTAGCTTTCTCTTTTTGCTGCTTCTCTAAGATAGTTTGCATTTTCTTTTATCGTCTCCTGTGCTTTTTCAAAACAGTCACTGCTAATACAGGATGAGAAACATTAACCCTGTCCAACTTAAGTCCACATATGGTCATCAGGCCTTGCTCCATGCACTTTCCGTATGATGGCGAGCTGAAAACAACAAAAATGTGCATAAAATTGCTTTATTGTGCATTGTCTTCTTAAGTACATGCACTTTCATTTTCATGAAATGTGTCTTACATGACAACTGCTCATATTTACTGTGTGGTAAGAGTCACATGGCAGCCGCAATAATTTCCAGTTATTTCTGAGTAAACATGATTGAGTACTTTTTGCTACTATGAACTTTGCTATATTTGTTATGGCAGTGTGTCCTGGCGTGGCAAACCAACAACTGAATAATCTTAAAAAGAGATGTATGCCTTTTATTCTTCAGGCCTGTGTGTGTGTGTGTGCGTGTGTGTGTGTGTGTGTGTGTGTGTGTTCCACAGTTTGACTTTGTGTTGCGTAGCAAATCAGCAGGTTATGACAATTAGAGATATAGAAGAAAAAAAAATAGGGAAAGTTTGGTGAAAGTAAGACATGAAAATTTTATAGGAAGCTTTTCTGTCAGTGATATGTTATTTTACTCAGATCTTACTGTAAAAATCAGGAAAGTCAGGTAAAGGCTCTGCCTTTGTTCCTGTTGGTTGTCAGCATTGAGTATACATGTTCTTGGACATAACCAACAATGCAGTATATACCTCAAAAGGAACTTAATTATTTACTTTTGGCATTTCTCATCCTCTAACATATTTCCTGACTGGCAGCCAAAGCCCTAAATAGCAAACCCAGCCAGATGGTTCAGCTGTGATAGTTTCTTTTGTCTCCTGTTCTGCGGTTCAGCGAAGGCAAGAACCAACAGGCTCAAATTTTCATTATGTTCCAACCCAGTAAACCTGATCCAGCAGTTCCTGTATTACTGTCAAAGCAACATTGATTTGGAATGAAAGTGGAAGTTGGTGCTTTTATGTGAGAAATGTATTTCAGTGAATTTGAACTGCTTATTGTAAGAACACTTAGAAATTCACAGGGACATGCATTACTTTCTTATTGGAAACACAGTCAGATAGACTCACCCGGTCTGTTTCGCAATCATGGTGATATGCAGAAATAATAAGTGAACTATGCACTGAAGGTAAATATGAAAGTAAAATTGCCTTCCATGAATTCCCAGTGCTTATGGGAAGCACTTCAGCCGTTTTTAAAAAGCTTCTGATAAAATCCCTCAGGCCTCAATAGTCTCCACTGCTGCCTGACATCCACTCACAATCATGTAGTCAGTGCAAAACATGCATTTTAAATGTAAACAGGAAAATCTCTGCTCAAACCATATATACTCTTGAAGATCTACTTTAATTATCACATCAGTCTTCCACAGAGATTACTGCACAGGCTCCTCTAGACTACATATTAGATGTAGTTACTTTGCTAACTTATTTTAGACTCCCTAAAATAAACATTTACGACTGTATTACATGAGAGCAACTCTAGCTGTACTCTCATTTGTTAATTCTGCTGGTTGTCTGTCATCGCAGTAATTAATTCAAGCATTTGTAAAAGTAAATTACATTTCTGGGTTTGGCCCTTTTGTAAAGATAAACAAATCCATTTGCAGTAACACATTCAAAGCAGTAGGTTCACTTGAAGAACCAGAGTGGCTCTGAGGAACCAGTCTGACAACTGTGATTAAAAACGTCCAGTAGGAGCTTTCCCAGTGTGAGGAAATGTCTTCTGATGAACTGCTCAGCTGCTGTCTGTCCTCTGAGGAAGACGTCCGTCTCTTAATGTGGTACACACACTGATTAAAATCAGCAAAGCAAAGAAAAGTTAATGCTGCTGTGTGAAACCAGGCGATAAACTCTGAGCCAAAACGAGTGATCTTTGTTCACATGACCAACCTCAGCACCTCAGGAAATCACATGGAAAATTGTGGCATTTTGCAATTTTTAGAACTGCACCGATTGACAGTTCTACTAATTGTGTGGGACCCAATGAATAGGTCATTTTTATATGTTCAGGTCTGTACTTCTATAAAAGTACAGATGCCACACTGTAAAAATACTCTATGTAAAGCCCTGCTTTCAACTGTAAAAGTACAGAAGTTTTATCTGCAAAATCGACTTCTTGTATAAAAAGTCCAAGTAATCAATTTGCATAAAGGCCTTTTGATTCTCTGAGGCTGTGAGATGATTATATATATAAATTTCCCTTCTCACCCCCTATGGGTGGTGTGTGTGTGTCTTCCTCAGTCTCGGGTCCTCTACCAGAGGCCTGGGAGTTTGAGGGTTCTTCGCAGTATCTTAGCTGTTCCTAGCACTGCGCTCTTCTGGACTGAGATCTCTGATGTTGTTCCTGGGATCTGCTGGAGCCACTCTCCCAGTTTGGGGGTCACAGCCCCGAGGGTGCCGATTACCACGGGGACCACTGTTGCCTTCACCTTCCACATCTTTTCTAGCTCTTCTTTAAGCCCTTGGTATTTCTCCAGCTTCTCATGTTCCTTCTTTCTGATGTTGCTGTCACTTGGGATCGCTACATCTACCACTACGGCTTTCTTATTTATATATATAAATAAATATATATACATGTACATATATCTGCATTTACTCAAAAGATATTGCACTTACCTGAGATATTTCTGTTTGTGTTTAAACACACCAACCATGCCAATCATAACAGGCCTACATTTCTCATAAAGTTATGAGTCCAGTCAATTCGGGTAAATTTAATTGATTTATTAAAATATATAAATAGATAAATATATATACATTTTTTTAGACTACAAGAGGAAACTGAAATTGACCCATTTTAAAGTTAAAAAAATAGTTAAAAGTATTTTTTCAGTATGAAACATCTGCTTGGCTTAATAAGTGTAATCAACATATAAAATAAAAATGATTAATTTCACATATTTGTGGCCTCCCAACCCCCAAAGAACAATGTAACCAATAGACAATTATGTTGACCCAGGAACATCATTGCTGTTCCTGAGAAACAAACATAACAGGAGGGTTAATAGGTGAAATGTGATGCCAGCACATCACATTTCATCTTCTAACGCTGTTTCTAAAGCTTGGTTTTCCCTGCTGATTTCTTCTTTTATTATCTTTACTGCCACACACTGTTCCTCCAAACGTTTCTCCTTGCCCAGTCTTTTGGTAAGATTCTGGACTTCTTTGTGCAGTTCCTTATTCTGCTGTTTCATGGCATTTTTCTCCACCATCAGGGAATTAAATGTCATGCCCAGAACGTCTTCATCTTGGAGACTTTTTGAAAGTGTCTCCACTTTGTCCCACAGTGCAGAGTTATCTGTGGTCAGATTCTTTATTTTTTGGATGAGCCCTTCATTTTTCTCCATCTGAGCACGCTGCTTTGAAAAGTGTTTCTCCAGCTCACGGAGATTTTTGTGCAGCGTGCTCTGTTGGTCGACGAGCTTCTTTTTCTGTGTTTTCAATAATTCATGTTGCACCTTAATATTACTCAGATATTCAAGGTTTGCATTACAACCGCGAATATCTTCCACAATTTCACCGTTTCTTTGCTTCAGTGCCTCCACTTGCTCCTTCAGCTTGTCACATTTATCTGTCCAGGCCTCTTCCTTTGCGAGCTTCTTACGTTTCTCGGAGTAGGCTTTTGTTAGGACTTTGTTTTGGGCCATGGTAGTTTTTTTCTCAGCCTCCAGTTTTTTACACGTGTCTTTTAAAAACACTGTGCTCTGGAGCTGTCTGTCAACTTCATGGATTTGTTTACGCAAATCATCGTTTTCTTTTTTCAGATCTTCCAAGCTTTCATTATACGACTCACTGAACTCTTTAGCATTTTCGTACTCGCTGTTACGACGCTCGAGTTCCTTCCGCAGGGCAGTATTTTCACAACTAACGGCCTGATGTGTCGCTTTAAGTGCGTCAGTCATCTTTAAAAAGGTATTTTGGTGCAACATTTTTCTGGAAATTCCCTGGATTTCCTGCCTCAGTCGGTCGTTCTCCTGACCCAGTAGCTGCTTTTCTGTTTTCAGGTCATTGTAGGCTTCACACAAAGCTGCATTCTGCCTATACCTGTCCCTGAGCATATTGACCTGCGCCGTCTTGACAGAGTTCTCTCTACATATCCTCTCTGCTTCCCTGATCACCATACTGTACTTTTCCCCCAAATCATCGGGGACTTTTTCCAACAGGAGGTCAAGTTGCTGTTGGAGTTCCCTATTTTCCTCCGCCATGGCTGCTTCTTTGGATTCCAGCTCACACGTGGTTGTCATTTTGTCTGTCAGGTCTTCAATCTCGTCCCTAATCAATCGATTCATCGTTTGAAGTTTGTCGCTAGATTTTTTCTTAGCTTGTAACTTTTCATCGAAAGCCTTATAATCTTTGATTTCCTCATTAAGGGAATCTAACGTGTTTTTAAGAGCGCGATGTTCTGCTCTTGCAGCCGCCTCTTTTTCCTGAAGTTCTGAAAATAGTTTCTCCAGTTTTTTGGAACTCTGAAGCTGTTCCTGGAGCTTCTCAATGCCACTATTGGCGGCACGAAGGTGTTGGTTAATGTAGTCTATGGTTTCATCAATGGACGTTTGTTTACTGGGTCCAGCAGAAGAATAATCAGATTCCTCAGTACGACTCATTTTGCGAGCTTTAAACAGCTGTGGTCGGTTACAACACGCGCAATCACACAAATCCAGTTTCCTGCAAATACTGCTCGGTGTGTTTGTCCTGGGTATTTAAACTAAAATGAGCGTGACGTCACAGCATCCTAAGACACCAAAGACCTGCAGTTGACGTCATTACCTTTAGCAAGGTAAAAAATAGTGTGACGTCACACCATTATAGAAGGGACATAGGGGGCCTGCATCTGATCGGTTGCCATAGCAACAGACTACATGCTTTGGCCTAAACTGTTTATTTTTGAATTCATGAATTAAGATTTATTTAACATTTATTTTGCATAAATATAATGCACTAGTACAGCAACATCTTACCATAAGGGCCATTAGTAGTGGTCCGGAGCTTTCCATCATCCCACACAGACTTCCTTAGGGAAGGAAGGGGGAGCAGGTGGACTGTAAACAGATTGAATCTCAGATATTAGTCAGTCAGGCTGAAAAAACCTGCAGAAAACATTGAGGTGCTTGGTGATGGTTTGTTCATGTATCATATCTTGTGTGTTCAGGAGACCAGGTGGAAAGGCAGCAAGGCCTATAGATTAGGAGCAGGGTTCAAGCTGTTTTATCATGGTGTGGATGGAAAGAGGAATGGAGTAGCAGTTATCCTGAAGGAGGATTTTGCTAGGAATGTTCTGGAGGTGCAAAGAGTGTCACATAGGGTGATGAGTCTGAAGCTGGAAGTTGATGGTGTGATGTTGAATGTTGTCAGTGGTTATGCCCCACAGGTAGGATGTGAGTTAGAAGAGAAGGAGAAATTCTGGAGGGAGGTGATTCAGGGTATCCCTAGTGGTGATTGGGGCAGACTTCAACGGACATGTTGGTGAGGGAAACAGAGGTGATGAGGAAGTGATGGGTAAGTTTGGTATGCAGGACAGGAATGCAGAAGGACAGATGGTGGTAGACTTCGCAAAAAGGATGGAAATGGCTGTAGTGAACACATTTTTCCAGAAAAGGTAGGAGCATAGGGCGACATATAAGAGTGGAGGCAGGAACACAAGTTGATTACGTCTTGTGCAGACGTTTCAACCTGAAAGAGATCAGTGACTGCAAAGTAGTGGCTGGGGAGAGTGTAGCCAGACAGCATAGGATGGTGGTGTGTAGGATGACTCCGGTGGTGAGGAAGATGAAGAAGACAAGGGCAGAGCAGAGGACCAAGTGGTGGAAGTCGAAAAAGGAAGAGTGTTGTGTGGCTTTCAGGGAGGAGCTGAAACAGGCTCTGGGAGGTCAGGAGGTTCTTCCAGATGACTGGACAGCTACAGTTAAAGTCATCAGGGAGACAGGTAGGAGGGTACTTGGTGTGTCATCTGGAAAGAGGAAAACAGATAAGGAGGCTTGGTGGTGGAATGAGGAAGTTCAGGAGTGTGTTAAGAGGAAAAGGTTAGCTAAGAAGAAGTGGGACACTGAGAGGACAGAAGAGAACAGACAGGAGTACAGGGAGATGCAGCGTAAGGTGAAGGTAGAGGTGGCAAAGGCCAAACAAAGCCACAAGCCACAGCTAAGGTGTGTGCCACAAGTGTGATGGAAAGATGGAAGGAATACTTCGACGAGTTGATGAATGAGGAAAATGTCAGAGAGCACAGAGTAGAAGAGGTGACTGTTGTGGAGCAGGAAGTAGCAAAGATCAGTAAGGATGAAGCGAGGAAGGCGTTGAAGAGGATGAAGAGTGGAATGGCAGTTGGTCCGGATGACATACCTGTGGAGGTATGGAAGTGTTTAGGAGAGGTGGCAGTAGAGTTTTTGACTGGGCTACTTAACAAAATCTTGGAGAGTGAGAGGATGCCTGAGGAATGGAGGAGAAGTGTGCTGGTGCCCATCTTTAAGAACAAGGGAGACGTGCAGAGTTGTGGAAACTACAGAGGATTAAAGCTAATGAGTCACACAATGAAGTTATGGGAAAGAGTAGAGGAGGCTAGGCTGAGGTCAGAAGTGAGCATTTGTGAGCAGCAGTATGGTTTCATGCCACAGATGCATGAAACCATACAGAGAAGGCAAGAAGGAGCTGCATTGTCTTGGTAGATTTGGAAAAAGCCTATGACAGGGTACTGAGAGAGGAGCTGTGGTTTTGTATGAGGAAGTCTGGAGTGGCAGAGAAGTATGTTCGAGTGGTACAGGACATGTATGAGAGCTGTAAGACAGTGGTGAGGTGTGCTGTAGGGGTGACAGAGGAGTTCAAGGTGGAGGTGGGACTGCACCAAGGATCGGCTTTGAGCCCCTTCTTGTTTGCTGTGGTGATGGACAGGCTGACAGATGGTGGAGGTTTGCTCTGGAAAGGAGAGGAATGAAGCTGAGTCGCAGTAAAACAGAGTACATGTGTGTAAATGAGACGGACTCAAGTAAAACGGTGGAGGATTTTAAGTAACAGTCAACAGTCCCGAGCAACAGAGAGTGTGGAGAAGAAGTGAAGAGACGTGTGCAAGCAGGTTGGAGCAGGTGGAGGAAAGTGTCAGGTGTGATGTGTGACAAAAGAGTGTCAGCAAGAATGAAAGGAAAGGTGGACAAGACAGTGGTGAGAGCAGCAATGTTGTCTGGTTTAGAGACAGTGGCACTGAGACAAAGACAGGAGGCAGAGCTGGAGGTAGAGGGGCTGAAGATGTTGAGGTTCTCTCTGGGAGGGACGAGGATGGATAGGATCAGGAATGAGGACATCAGAGGGACAGCTCATGTTAGATGTTTTGGAGAAAAAGCCAGGGAAGCCAGATTGAGATGGTTTGGACATGTTCAGAGGAGAGACAGTGAATACATTGGTAAAAGGATGCTGAGGTTAGAGCTGCCAGGAAGGAGGCCTAGAGGAAGACCAAAGAGGAGGTTCTTGGATGTAGTGAAGGAGGACATGAGGATAGTTGGTGTGGGTGAGGAGGATACAGAGGATAGGGTTAAATGGAGGCAGAGGATTCACTGTGGCGACCCCTGAAGGGAGAAGGAGAAGAAGAAACAAATCCAGTCTTAATCATATCTCAGCCAGTGTTTGTGGTAAAGTCCATCCACATTGAGCAGCTGAACAAGTTAATCCTCATTCAGCTGCTTTGGGCAAACAATGCAGAAGTGATTCATCAACTAATGTCTGATTTAGACCTATAATCTTAACTATTCTAGTCATACTGCAAATGACACTGGCATTACAGAAACAACCGGAATAGGCGTGATGATTACTGTGCAGATACCACAGCTCTGTGCTGGTTTTTCAGGCAGGACAGCTGCCAACACTGCAGTGTTTGTTTAGACTCTGACTTGTTCCTATAAATGAGACAATGAAAATGTGCAAATTTAAAATACCAAGGTCTACAAACATACATGAGCATCCTGCTGTACCACACGCTACTTTTTGTTGTTACTCCATGTAGCGTCACGTTGTCTGCTGAGATGATATCTATTCAGATCTGAAGACTTTACATGCCTCTTGTTTCTTTGGTTTAACTTTTTGAATATATCTTAATACTTCCATTTGCAGAAAGACACCACATGATCATTTAGATGCAGTGGTTGTATCCAGGGTGTTATGTAAAAGAAGAGTAAGTTGTAAGAATGCAACTGAAATCTAGTGAGTTGCATTTTCCTGACATCTGTCCACTTTTCTGGGAAAGAAATACAGTCCAGCGCAGGAAGAACTGAAACAATGATCAGAGGAGTATAGGGAACATCTGGTCTAATGCAATCTTACTTTCAGTCAGTGTGAACACCCTAATGCATATTTGACTGTTAAATGGCAAATTGAATCATGGTGATAAAAACAGTATCTGCAAACTGCAAACACACAGATGATCTTTGTTCTTTTCTTAAAAGAATGTATGACTTCTGTTCTTTATGTGTGTAGTTGGGGTTTGTGTTTCTGGATGAAAGTGTGTGTGTGCAGACATAATATTTATAGTATGTTGGTGTATTTAAGTTGTGGTCTGTGTCCAGAATAGCAGCTGTAATGTGCAAGAAACGCTCCATTTTCTCGGAATATGAAAGTGAAACTATTGCACTTCTGCGCCTGCTCTCAGCTTCATTTTTATCCCCAACCTACATAGCAACACATGATGCAACATGTCTTCAAAAATTTCTGATTGGCTCATGAAATACTTTTTTTTTTTTTGTCTGTTTTTTGGTCTAAAGTTTTAGTTGTCAGGTTGTTTTTGCATGGAATCAAAGTTAGATTATTTTGTATATTGATCTATTATAGTCTTTCTCTTGAATACACTCAGAAACGACCTCCCTACTAATACATTTCTAACGAAACACTGATGTCAGCCTAGTCAATTGCACTACAGCATTGTTTATTTAATCCTTGAAATCTCTTTGGAATCACTTACTTACACTGGAAAATGAAGACATTACTCGAAGAGATATTTTGGGGCTGCTTTCTTTGGCAGAGTGACTGTTTGTCTGTCTTCTCTAGAGCAGTGAGCAGATACTTGGAGGTATTTGTCTTATGTGTCGTATCTATGCAAAGTGAAAGGTCAAAGGCCAGCGTAGGAAACATTTTCTTGAAACCATAATTCAGCAGAAACACTTACAAGAAGGCAGATCTGTGAAGATGGTTATCTGATTAATTGATAAGAGTTTGTTATAATCGCAACTCAAAAAAACAAAAGGCAGGTTATTTACATGTACGTCATCATTATTAGCTCTGCACTTTCTCCACTGTGTGAAAATGTTCACTATTCCATTTTGTTTCTGAGCACAAATATTGTCACTCAGTGTCTGTAATAAGACCCACTGTTTCAGACTTTGACAGAGTTGTTTTTCTGTTATATGTAAAATGAGACTGGAACACATTTTTAGGTCAGCAGTCTGTCTAATGCCAGTCAGCTGCAATTTCAACTCAAGCTCCATAACACGCACACAACTTGTTTTGAAACTTTTAATATATCACTATTAAGCAATACCTGCTAAGAAAGAGAAAGCAAAATTAGGGACAGATAACTCAAACATACAGATCGCAATCAGTTCGACAACATCTTGGCTGTATGATCTGTGCCTGAGTTTGCTCACCCTTTTTAAAAATAAAACATTTTTCTGCACGCAGATTTATGTCTATTTTGATTATTTTCACCCTTTCCTGTTCTACATTGCATTGTCTGAGGGATAGAATGATAGAGTTACTGGATAGTTTACACACTCACACAAAAGCACAGAGGCTGCCCTGTTTTCAGGGACTCCCCCACCCTGAGGATTACATCTGGAGCTCCTCCACTGACTGTTCAGTGCAATGAGGCCATGTACAAACTGTGCATGTAAGAGATGTACTTCTTTTGTCTAAGGGAGTGGTCACGCTCAGTTTGTCCTTTCTACTCCAAACCTTAGTTAAATACTTTTTTTGTTAGTTCATTCAGGTTCCCTCATGTAAACAAAAACTAAATAGATTTTGCATGTGGAACTAATTTACTGTCAAACTAAAGTTTACTGCAGTTCCTATGAAATACTTTACTTTTTATATTTTCAGGGCATTGTGGCACATATGGTGTCCAACATTTCTGCTGGATATCAGGTACTAACATCAGTCTGAGTACAGCTTTTCTTTTGGGATATTTCCCTGACTCATATTACATTCTCATATTCAAAAAAAAAAAAAAAAAGAAAAAGCTGTGGATGCAAATAGGACACAGACTGTATTTGCAGGGGCAGAGTGGTATTACATAGACGCTTATTTGCCTTGAGTAAGACTGTGAAGCCTTAGCAGGTTAGGACTGGCAAGCAGCAGCAGTAATGTTTAATGATACATGACTTTCGTGTCACCCTGTTGTACTTGCCGTTCACTGCTGGCAGTGATTATTAACTCAGCTGCCAAGACACAAACAGAAACTTCAGAAGATAAGAGTCAAAACATTTTGATAGTTGTTCTTGTTAGGCTGCCTGGTCAAGGGTTTTGAATTTGTTGTTATAAGTCAGTCGTCCCTTAGTGGCTGTTGGCAAAGTACAAATCAAAATCCTGAATTTGCCTTTTTCAGATAAATAAATTCAAATGTTTTCTTCCATTATCAACATTATTGAGTTGATTTGTATGCAGGTGGACAGTGTTGGTCCCGCGTGTTCATGAAGCACCGTCCACCTTTATACGTTTCCACGGTAACTGTCAATCACACCTAGTGATCAGTGTTTCCATTGTAACTAACTGCACAGGATGACGAGAGCTTGTCGTTTCTGCTTTGACCCATTATTACAAATATTGTACTACATCAGACACTGCTTTGATATTATTCTTCTTGTTACTATCATTGGTGCTCATTACTGTCATACTAGCAAACTGCTGGTATAATCACAGCACCAATACTAATCCTCCACTTCAGTTTCTCTGTGTGTTTGTATGTAATAATGTTGGTTATTTTTGTAAGTCACAGATGTATGTTGCAGTATATCTCATAGCTCTGCTTGTGTCTCTTGAAACCAGTGACAGGAATACAAACACAAATACACCTACGCACACACTCACATACATGCACATATGCCAACGCACACAGGCCTGTGGTTGTATCTCTTTCGCATTGACTGGGTTTTATGAGGTCATGTATCTCCTGTGTCCTGTATTTGCTGCTTGGTGCTTTTTACCCTTTGTGTGTGTGTGTGCGTGCGTGCGTGTGCGCGCGCGTGTGTGTGTGTGTGTGTGTGTGTGCGCGCGCGCGCGCGCGCGTGCGTGTGCGTGTGTACATGTCTATATGACTTTCAGGGTTTCAGGGTTCGTGTTAGGATTCAGGTTAAGCATTCAGTCCTGCTTGTTTTCCAACTACTCCTGCCTTTCCAGCTGTGGATTAGTTGAACACACCTTGTTCAGGCAGTCAGAGGTGGGTAGGGCTGGGACAGTTGGAAAACAAGCAGGACAGTGGCCCTCAAGGAGCAGAGTTTGCCCCGTGATCTATGAAATGCATGTCACTGAGTTCCCTCCCAGTGGTAAAGTACATGTAAGTGTGTGTGTGTGCGTACGCATATACACACTTGAATTCTTTAGCTTTTGCACTTATCCTTTGTGTTCGTGTGGGGTGGATCCATTTTAATAATAACCTGACACCCACATAAGAGATGATCATGTTACCTAGTTGACCTCATGTGCTAAGTGACTGCACAGAAACCTCTGTTTGGTGCTCCTGGAATTACACCTCTCACTTTCAAAGAAACCAACTGATGAAATGAAAGCAACGTCACCATCACTTTGCTGATCGTTTAACAAAAAAGGGAATAAGTTGTTTCTGTGACTAAAACAGTGACTCTTATTCATGGTCAAATATTCGCTGCCTTTGTCCATAGTGTATGTTTGACTTTGCCTGTGTAAAGCCCGAAAAAGAAGGAAATGGCACTTCTCTTTAACATTTTTAGTATTGCAGAAGAAGAGGATCTATGTAAACCATTTACAGTAAGAGCACACAGATACAAACATCCCAAACTTTGCTTTAATATCAAACTGTTTCAAATCATCTTCTGAGGTTTCTCTTTGTGTTTTGTCAGTTCGTTTAAGAGCAGAGACAAAGTGATGACAGGAAAGTCATGTCTGCATGTGATTAGAGTCTGGATTGACTAATACACTACAGTGGCATATTACTCAACACAGAGGAACGATGATGTGGAAGGACTAGAATAACAAAAATGCTAACAATAAAGAGTGCTGCTTTTTCACATTTCCAAAAACAGGACAGGAAGTGTTATACAGGACAGGACTGGGCCTGTCACATGTCCATGTTTTGGTGCTCTGGACAGCTGTGAACTGTGTGCTGGGTTAGATCCCTTCACCTTGTTACAGGTTGTAAATTGAATGAACTGTGTAAACTGACTCGTGAGTATAGCTGCTCATGCTCAGACCTGCTGAGAGTATCTTCTCACATGGTACATAGGTGATTTAGACAATAAATAGTGATGTGCTCATAAATGTACATAGTCCTGGCACCGTTTCAGAAATACTCACCATTTTTCAAAGATAAAAAATGATCACACAGAAAACTTCTCTTTGTAAGGAAAGTGGTCAGTATCTTTGGTAATTGCAGTTTTTGTTGTGATTTGAAACTTCTGTTTAGTTATTTCTAAAAAAAATGGACAATCTTTCTGAAATTGTCCCAGAGGTATCTAAACTTATGAGCACAATTGTATGTCGTGTCTATTGGGGACATGTTTTGTGTAACTGGTATATATGGTTTGTCAAATACCATCTGTGTTATAGCCCATATGTTTAATTTAACATAAGGCACAATGTGTAATTTAGTAGCTTCCCCTCAGTTTCCGTTATTGTGCTAAGCTAAGCTAACTGGCTGTTGCTCTGTATTTGCTGTTTATGTGTGAGAATGGTATTAATTTGTCATCTGTCAGCAAGACGGGGAATAATTGCAAGTGTTTGGCAGCACAGGACTAGGCTTGTCACTGTGACATGAGTGTCTGTTTACATTTTATGAAGCATTATGTCATATTCATGATTTAATCAGTGAAACATGCTGTTTCCACTTATTTGACAACCTGCTATCTGGCATTAAAATGGTTTGAGCATTTTTAACATTTTTGTTTGTGAGCAGGAACAAAGTTGCTCCGCCCCCTGACTGGAAGGACACCACAGCTTACAATTACCGCTTCTCCAATGTGGCCCACATGTGGTGAAAGCTCTACCTTTGGTTTGATGCATTTTGTAAGGGATTATTTAACAGTGTTTATAGAGGCCTCCATAGCACGTGTCTGTCAACTGTTTGTCAAATGGGAATAAGATTTCCAAAAAATACTGAGGTGTACATTGAGCTATGACACTGGCGGAGAATATGGGTAGTGACAAAGTCAAATAGAGACAAACCATTTGAGAAGATGATGATAAATACGTCCTAATGTAACTAATAATTACAGGCTATTTAACACATATTAGAGTCTGGGTGTCTCCTTAAAGCAAACGTGTCCAGTGGGAGTGGAGACTGGGTGGAAGAAAGAAGTAAGCCTTACTAATAACTGCATTATCCTGGGCACGTTCATATCAAATAGGCTCCCAATCCCCACCAGCATGGGTGGAGCTGTAATAAGAAGCAGACTGGTTTTGCTGGTGCTGCTGAGCAACCAGCTTTGCTGCCAGACATAGTGTGTCGACAGGCCCACCGCCATTCAAACATTAAACAGTTCTGAATGTTTTTAAGTATGATACCATAATCATGTTTTAACTAGAAAATACTGGAAGTGATGAAATATCTTTCTTGCATACTTGCACAAGAACTAATGATTGTGATTGGAATTAAA